>NC_090871.1:43179941-43187441 GCF_036669935.1 Montipora foliosa | reverse complement strand
GTTGAATATTGAGGTAAAAAACAAATCGAAAGCAGTTTAGCGTTGTCTGTACTCTTATTATGCCCATTGCAATGATATTCGTCATCACAGTGGTCAGAATTTGTTGCGTACCGATCGATCGACGCACGCGACTGCTCCACGTGAGTCCACAACATTTTGAGCACTGTGATGACGAATATCATTGTCGATAAGAGTACAGACAACGCCGAACCACTTTCGATTTGTTAAAAAGACAACGCTGAATCCATTTCAATTTGTTAATTATAGCCACTGAAATGCAATAAACTTTTAGGCTTCTTCTGACAAGGAATGCATCAACCTTCACGTGTGAAATGAACTTGGAACTTCGTGGAAATAAAAGAAAATTCACTTACTTCTTTCACCATACTTGAATGATGGTGTTGTTTTCCTTCTATTGTCTTTCTTTGTGTTATTCATTGTGTCTAAAGACAGAGGCAATATCTAAACAGAAAAGGCCAAATATACCACGGGTCACCGACTCACCGACCTCAAGACAAAAGTTCTTTTCGCCTGCTCGTTTCTCCCGCCAAACCAAACTCCGTGTCCCGTATGTTGCCAAATAAGGAAATGCAAAAGATCCCGACTGTACTGGATGTCAGCGGAGCATGACCAAAAAACATACCAAAAAACATGGCGGACGATAATGAGGATACTTCTTCGGCAAAAAAGCTAAAGAAGGGTAAATTGCGTGGACCTTACAACCAGTATCTTTCTCAACCAGGATTAAAGATACCTCGAACAACCTTGCGACATTGGCCGCAGAACTTTTCGACATCCATTGCTTTGCCGTCGGATGACCTTAGCACGGAGTCAATAAGTAATAATGACGCTTCACGACCGAGCGACTTCACACATATGGAAATCGGTGAACCATCACACAGTTTGTTAAGCCAGACTGCAGTTCCTTTCGAAACGGATGACTGTGAGAGTTATTTTAGTCAATACGAGGACTATGATCACGAGCCGAGCGACCAATGCAACCCATTGGATGGACTTCTTAAGCCTTCAGAACTAGCCGAAGTAGTTGAGGAACATGAACAAGAAGGCATCGAAGATTACCTTATGGCTTTTGATTCTGAGGAGAGTGCTGCTAATGGAAACACTGACGAGCAAGGGAGGGGATCTGCAAATGTTCCCTTATATAGTGGGGCACCCATCACTGTGGCAGTCAGTATGTTGTTAATTATTTCGTTTGCCATTCGACACAGTCTAACTGGACTCACTCTTGTTGATTTGTTGACCTTAGTCAGCCTTCATTGTGCATTGCCAAATCAATGTGCATCTTCAATGGATCTGGTGAAGAAATTTTTTATGAAATTAAAGAACCCCATCCAGTTTCACCATTATTGTTCTTTTTGTATGGAGTATCAAGGATTGTCTTTAGCAGATGACAAACTGTGTAAAAACAGAAGCTGCTTGAAAGATCGCAGCAAGAAAGAAATGTCTTCATACTTCATCATCATTCCACTTATTTGCCAGCTTAGGGACCTTATTCAAAGTAAGTGTTCTAAATTAATACATCTTACATTGCATAATGTACTTCTATCTGTCATAAATTCTAATTTACGGCCATTGTCGTTAACAGCTCTCATGAACTTAAAGTGCCCATGTCACCATTTTTTTTATTTTCTCATTCAAAAGTCCACATTAAAATACGAGCTTCTGCGAAAAAAATCTTCAATTTGAACAAAACGCAAATTTTTTATGATTATTTAAAAACGCTGAAATTAACCGCCATTTTGGCACACCACTCGTATTAGTCTTCTCACGGTCATAGAGGACTTGTGACGTAGGTTAAGGAACACTTGACCTCAGAAGTATACAGGCTTGAGAAGACTTGAGAGGTTTTTGACCGAGAGTTTATCGAGTAAAAGGTCAAGAATGCCCGAAAGATGTGTTGCTGCACGATGCGACAACACAGCAGACCCCACAAAAGGAATTAGTATGCACAGATTTCCTTTTCTGAACTCTGAAAACCCCATTGCACAGAGACGAAGGAAAAAATGGATCGACTTCGTCCTTTCGAAGAGGAAGAACTGGGTGCCCGGGAAAACATCTTCATTGTGCTCGATGCACTTCAAAGAGGAAGATTTTCAGTTTCGTTTGGACTCGAAAATGAAACGATCGTTGAAGTCTGACGAAATTGGGATTTGTGTGTACCCTTCGATTCACGCTGGTACAGAAGTGGAAGAAGCCCCTACCAAGCGAGGAAGACGAATGGTGAGTTTTATTGTAATTGTGTGAAATATTTATCTCCACGTGTTGCGATTGTCCATTGTCGAATAAGAAGTTCTCCTTAAAAGCCACTTTTGGAAAAAAATGTGTGGTTTATTGTTCTGGTTTAGTACTGCTGCTTATGCATTTCCTTTCGCAGTTAGTGAGATCTGCCAAGGCTCGGTTAAAGACATTAGACACGGAGGCTGATCATGAAACTTCAGTTTCGGCGCATTCGACATCGCTGTCATCTTCCGACGTGATACCGTCAAGTAGTCAAGAAGTAAGATAGTTGTTGATGTATACCAAAAACCATGATCATAATTTTGGAGAAATAACAGCGAGGGCAACATATGTTTTAATGAAAATGCTTTTCACATATGTTTTACAGTGTGACCTACCAGTAGATACTCCAGTTTCCCCAAATGCAGTGGACTCCAGTGCTACATGTAGCACTTACGAGGTAAAGCTCTTGATGTGAAATCTTACACTGTGCGATGAGCATTATGCCCTCATATATTGTTATTTGACATATAAATTAGTTGTAATATATTTTAAAGTTTATTTTGTTTACATTTCATTATCTAAGTAATGTATTTTAATTTATTATAATAGCTCAGGGAGCAATTATTACAGAATGCAGGGCCACTTCGTTCCACTTGTTTTACATGTGTCAAAATCCTTTGAAGATTGAAGTACAAAACAATAGGCACTTTTGTTATTCAATGAGATATAAATAAGTGGCCTTGTATTCTGTAGTTTAGCCACCAGTCTGTAGGTTAGATAACTACAACAGCAAAAAAAACTAATAAAAACTTTTTGGATGTTACATTATAGCCATTTAATTATTATTTTGCAGGAAGATGTTACACAGATGACTGAGGGTGCTGGTGTTGATTTAGGACTACAGTCTGATGCTAGCATGCAAATGGTACAGTGCTGTATGCATTTCTCTAAAAATGTTATACTTAGTTGAAAGAAATGTCAGTTTAACAACCAAGGTTGCTAATTATTCCAAACTTTTCTAACATAGGGGACATCCACGCAGGCCCTTGCTGATGACCTATTAAAAGTAAACAGTATCCATCGAGAGAATGAAGTTTTGAAGAGGCAGTTGAATGGTGCAAGAGAAGCCCTCAAAAACTGTAAAGGCCAAAAAAGGCAGCTCAAGCGTAAAGGTTTGTAAGAATGACACTTCTAAATGCTTGAGAGGAATTTTAAATTTTTGTAATGTCTTGAAATTAATAACAAAACTATTTTTATTCCCAGTTGACCGACTGACACATGAGCTTCAAGCCCTCAAGTGGGAAATGGCTAGAGAAGAAGAGCAGGATCAGGAGTCGGAAATTGACGAGGACTTCCTTGGCAGTGACCAGGATGAGGACGATGACGCTGACACCATCGAAGAAGAACCTGACTTTTCTTGTGGATACCAAGAAGGGCTTTCCAGTGAGAGTGCAGAGGATAGCGAAACAGAGGATGAGGAGACACAAATGAAAAGCAAGAGGTACACACAAACATTAGAAACTGGATAAGCAATAATATTATTGGAGAAACATTCATGTGTACATGTATTAAGGAAATGTATAGTGCAAATGATGAGTAATGAACAACCATCAGATTAACTTTCTTCCTGGTTTGCATTTTTTTTTTGGTTGGCAGGATCCCCCTATCAAGTTCCTATCACGACATCAGAACAGAGCCTAAGTACATAGTGTTCTTGTCAAAACTGCTGCTGCTCTTTCAGTTCTGCCATGTTTGTCGCACAGGAAGGAAGCCTGAGATAACAGCAGAGCAGACTGGAACTGGGATAGTGATTAAAACGGTCTGTACCAATTCCAGTTGCAGAAAGGAGTTCATTTGGACCAGTCAGCCTTTTATGCCAGGCACTAAGATACTTGCTGGTAACTTCCTAATATCTATGGCCGTGCTTTTTGCTGGTGGATCTTTTACAAAAGTTAGACAGATCTTCTTGCACATGGGTCTGGCTTGCACTTCATTCAGCACATTCTTCCGACATCAACGGGTAAATGATCATTGTGAAAGAAAAAAAAAAAAACCTTATTTTGAGCAGTCTGTAAACGGTCAGGTGTCGTACCAGCTGGAGCCAGTTTAAACAAGCCATTAGGCTACAACCTGTTTAGTGCTCTCTTACCAAGTAATTCATACAATGTAGAAGGGAATTTTTCGCCATGAAAGAAATATTTTCCAAATGTTGTTTTCACTTTCTTAGATAAATCCAGGGGTGAGCATGAATGAGACTTAAATTCCTTATGATAAGCATTACATGTGTCCTTATTGGTAAAAAGTCACCCAAATACACACAATTCTGTCAAACCTGAGGCAATCTGAAAATGTCAAATAACCCTGCCAAATATGAAGAACTAATTCAACAATACTTGTGTTCAATCCTAGACATAAGTGCACTTCTTTATCCAAAAAGACTGAAAATTTTATATCACACGACTGAATACGTAATTCGTTGATTATTGTTTTAGAATATGCTGATTCCTACTGTGCACTTGTTTTGGAAGAGGTATCAAACAAACCTGTTGTCTCGTCTGAAAGATATGGGAGGAATAACACTGTCAGGTGATGGGCGCCATGACAGCATGGGTCATTGTGCCAAGTATTGTGCATACACAATCTTCTGTTGCACATTACCAAGCATCATCCATTTTGCACTTATACAGGTATGCTAATAAGTTATGACTTAAGTTTGTGCTTATAGAAATACACATGCATATGATTATATCAACTTGAACATTTCAAAGGGTAGAATGTGTAGTTCCAGAAAATATCCATACCCACCCCAAGGAAGGTTAATGGAAATTCCAAGGGTGAGGGAGGTTTCAAAAGCTCAATTTTTTGAAGGAAAGTGTGACATAAAAATGGAATTTCTAGAGGGGTGGGGGGTTCAAGCTAAAAAATCTTTAGTGGGAGGGGTATGGATATTTTCTGGAACAACACAATGTACAGACTGACGCCTACTTGAGATGGAACAATAGCTCTGTGTGTAATGAATCTTATACCATTGGTGCATGATATGTGGTGGCATAAATGCAGGATATATTGTAAACAAAACTATTGTTAGAGCAAGATTCTTTCGAATGAGACTGGATCATTCTTGTATCCTAGTGTTTTATTTTGCTATTACTACCATAAGCCCCTTTTGTCTAAAATTTTAAACCTTTCCTAATACTGTTTTAGAATGCATGTTCAGTTCTGAACTTACCCTTTTTCTATTTTTGTTGTCAGAGAAATCAAGCTGGAAGCTCCCCTGCCATGGAGTTTATGGGCTTCCAAAAATGCATGGACTTTCTGGTGGGATTTGGCATTGTAATTGCAGCCTTTATTTCCGACAGGCATACCCAAATAGCAAGTCACATGAAGAATGTTTTATCACATATAACGCATTACTTTGATCTCTGGCATCTTAAAAAGAGTATGATCATTAATAATTATTATTCTGTTGAATATTATCTGCATTGTTATCTTTGTATTTTATTAAGCAAGAAAAGGGCGGAGACACTTCACAGCTCTTTGTACTATTGGCAAATTTTGTCTCTAGCTCTTGCAATTAACTGATAACCCCCCTCCACTCACATTTCCCCCAAAATGTTAGACTAAGTTGCTTTCTTCATGGACAATGTAGAATAAAATCTCAATCATTTGAATAAGAATATAGAAAAATTCAATACTGGGAGAATTGAAAGTTGTTCTAACTTGTGTTTAACTGTCTCAACTACTTTTATCACTTATTGCAGTGTTTTACAATCGTAGTTTCCATAGTATCTGCAGTGATCTATTTGAACCTCCCACACATTTTACACAGGAAATACTCTATGTCCATTGGGCAAATCCTCATTTCAATCAAATCCTAAAGGGCAAGCTGCAATTAGATTATGCTTCCTTATGGTATGTATTGATGTTGCTCATATTTCTTTTAATTTTGACAGAGATCACCAAATTACTTAACAAACTAACAAAAGAAAAGGGAATGAAGAACTACAGCCATGGGTTAAGCCCTGTGAGAGGCACTTGTACTGGAGTGCAACATCCACACTAGATGGGAATGGAAAGGTCATCTGGGCTAAGTTTAAGTCATTCCTTAGCCATATCATTAATAGGCACACTAACTTGGATGACCCACTTTTTAACAAGTGTGCACATGGAGACATCCCTGATCGCAAATGGATTGATCCAGGTATTGTTTATTTCTCTTGCTATTTGATATGACTTTTTTCTCAAAATTCCTTGCCTAAATTCCATTGATTTTGCAGAAATATTGTAAATTTTATCAACTTGCAAACACATAAATGAACTCTTCAAACAAGTATTAGCCAATTTTAAATTTTGCCACAGTAAACCTAACTGGTTAATGTTTATGACATGTATTTATGGTTATTAGGTAATAAGTACCAGTATTATTATTTCAGAGCATACAGTGTACGATAAAGTAAAGAAGGCCCTCACTTCTGACAGTCTGAAAAAGGGCATCATTCAAGCTTCCCCAAGTGCACAAACTGATGGTCTGGAAGGCTTCCACTCGGTGTTGAACCAGTTTGCACCAAAGATAATTGCTTATTCCTATCTTGGAATGTACTGCAGGTGTGAGAAAAAAAATTATCTTTAATAATGGTTATGCTGTAGTGGTTTATCGACGGTGGTACATGATTTTTATCCCAACAAACCCCTTAGTAGCAAAGGTACAGTGTACATGTTTGGTCATATTTTCATCAGTTGTATTGTTTATGTCTTGTAGGCACATTTTGGCTGCCCTGCATTTCAACTACAACCTTCACAGAGAAGACAAAGTAAACCAAGATGACAGTGTCTCAGTCAAAGTAACCTACCCGAAGTTCAAGAATGGGGAAGGAACTGTCAGAAATAGGAAAATTGAACAGAACTTTGGTATTTATGAATTCTAACATGTTACCTCATGATGTCTTGTGATTGATCGATGCTGCAATTGTACGAAAAAACACAGAAGTCATTCACTGTTAATGCTCGTCCCAAACCCCAAGCAAGCATCTGTAGACTGACTGAAATAGCTACACTGTGTGCTAATTGTTGTTAACAATTTCCAGATTATGTTGGTGAACTTTTCCAGTTTTTTCTGGCCCTAAGCAAGCAGCAACTTCGGGAAACGTGCAATGAATTGCAAACTATGGTTCCACCGCCCATGAACACCATGCTCGATAAGCAACCCCAGGAGGAGGCCATAAGGAAACAGAAAGAACGCTCAAGCATGGTTTCAAAGGA
>NC_090871.1:43159941-43169941 GCF_036669935.1 Montipora foliosa | reverse complement strand
TGTGGAATGCCTTAAAACCCAATTTTAAATTAAGTGAATCTCTTATCATTTTTAAATGTAAAATGAAAGCCTTCCTTTTACATCAATTTTTAAGGTCATAAATTTTATATGTAAATAGTTTCTTAATAATTGTTTATCAATAATTTTTGAGCATTTTTTAAGTATCTTTATTATTATTATTGTCTCTGAAAAGTCCCCATGGGGAGTTGACAATAAAATTTGTATTGTATTGTATAAATAATTATTATGAAATGTCACATTACTTACTTGAACAAAGACAAAACTCTTGTGTCACTTATCATAGAATTTGGTTGAACGGTTTCCATGTCCTCCTTGTATATCTCTAGCCCAGAAAGTAGCTCACTCTCTGAAGGTGCGGCAGGGGTACTGTGCTGAGAGGATAACAAATCGATAACTTCATGACATTCTAGTTTAGAAGGAAAGATGTTGGTGGATTGGCATGTTTTGTCATCTGCTTCAGAGCTGGTCCTTTGAAACGCACTGGGGACGTCTTGAGAGTTGATGGCCTCTACATCTTGTGATTCGTGTGCCCCTAGTGATGAATCTATACGAAAATCCCCAAGACGCAAATAAACAACTGGATAAATTCACTGACAAAATAATGAGACAAATATTTATAATACGTACAGGAGGTTAATACCTGGCAATACTGGCCAAGATAGAACAGTCATCAGGAAGGGGAGGACTTGACCTATCCAAAACCTCTCAAGTTTGTCACACACACATTTAACATGAAGGTTGCATCATAGGGTACCTCGACAGAGACGATTCCTTGCTTCGTCCACACAACAAACTGTCAAAGTCTCAGCCCACTAACAAACAATTGAACCTGAATTTGAAAATAGTATTTTGAAGTTGATTTCAAAGCAAAGCCATCGCCATTTCTCATGCCACCAATTTCTGGGTTTAGAGATGGTTCTTTTGGGTGGAGATCTCTGTGTTTCCAGGGACCTTTATATTCTACGACAGTGTTTGGGCAACCTTTAGAAAACTGGCATTTCTGAATATTATCCACACTTGCTCCAAGGAATGGCTTTGACTTTGAAATCAAAAAGCCCTTAGCAATCAATTCCAGTTTGTGGTAGGTATTGCTTGCAACCCACTTATATGCATTGCGACCACTCTCTTTATGAAATAGCCCCCACTCTCTGGCATTTTGTGGTTCCATTGTTTTCTGCTTATGACGATGTAGGGATATCTGTGCTGATGTTATGGCTTGTACCAACTTTGTGACATTTTCAGCACTATTTTTCTCAAGTCCTTCTTGGCGGGTGAGGACTCTCTTGCAGTTTGAGGCTGTTTTGAACCCTGTCTTGTGTAAATACCAGTTATCACATTGCCATTACTTTGTGGTGGTGCTCTCAATGTAGTTAATTTCTGTATCACTGAAAGAGAACAACCTCAAAACTTCTTCCAGCAAAATGTTTGGATCATTTCGTAAAAGCTCTTCTAGCTTAAGCTTCATGATACCACTCCCAAAGGAAAGGAAAGGAAAGGAACTTTATTCAAGTGTCTAGTCGATCTAGCGCTGGAGCGCGAATTGGGGACACTATAAACTGAAATGAACAATGAAAGTAAATCAAGTCAAATGTTGGTTTTTGAGGAGAGGGGAAACCGGAGTGCCCGGAGGAAACCTCTCGGTGCAGAGTAGAGAACCAACAAACTCAACCCACATATGACGCCGAGTCCGGGAATCGAACCCGGGCCACATTGGTGGGAGGCGAGTGCTCTCACCACTGCGCTATCCCTGCACCCTGCACCCAAGCTTGTCTTCACTTGATTTAGTGGTTTTGCCAACTTTATCTGTGTCTGCTTCTTTGGTGCAGTAAAGTTTTTTTTAAATAAAGGCAAGATAACTGGACTACTAGTTGGTAATTGGCACATTTTTCGGGTAAAATGTCTGAGATACTCCTCATCTGGAGGATTAGTGTCTTCTGGAGCATGGACATGTATTTGGATATTTTGGGAGTATTTGTGTTCACGTTTTCTTTTTTTGAAAGAGGGTTTTTTTGCTTTCTCAATCAACAGGTCCTTCAGTTTGCAAGCTGCAGTACTTGCTCTTTGTCTGTTAACCCAGGTGCATGGACCACTAATTACGCTGTCTTTTCCACGAGTGTTCACCAAATCTTCTAGCAAGTACATGGCAGCTGCAATGTGTTTACATCCACCATCTCGACCTCCCTTGCACTCGCATCTTGAAGGAAGTACAATACCTCTGTTAGCACCTCTACCCTCAAGAATGAACCAGATATAATAGTGATCTTTTCTTTCATCCATTTAGATTTTCATGAAGGGCTTCACTTTAGCTACATATACATGGACACCCACTTCGTTCAACTGAACAGTTTGCAAAGATTCCACATAACCCTCATTAAATGAATGATAATCATCGAAGGACTTGTAAGCGGCTAGTCCGTGTTTGTCATATTCAGTGGATTGGTAAATTAAATGGTTGAGTTGAAGTTGTTCGTGGTCTTCATTGAGAATGGATTAGGAATTAACATATCGTGAATTAATAAATTATCTGCCTCGTTGGTTTTGTCTTTTTGAAGTTTGGATCTACTGGTAGCATCATTCCTTCCACTGCAGCGGCGATTTCAATCAGGGAAGACTTCAAATAACCCCTCACCGAAACTCCACACTCTTGCAAATATTTCTTAAGTTCTGCGACATTCATTGTGTGGAAATCTCTCTTACTAACTTGCTTAGACATGGTGAACCTGTAACTGTTGCGAAGTATTGCAAACATGACTTGTTAAAGTTAGCGAAAACTACAATGAGCGACAAAAGTAGTTGAGACACTCGTAGAAGAAGACGCTTTTTGATATACTTAAGCATTTGCTCTATTTTATTTGCATCTAGTGTTAATTCTCTGATACCCTTGGCCCCCCAATTCAATGTTGTGTAGGCGCTGTGGTTTGTGCAGTCGAAGAAATAGAAAAATCAACATTGTTTTGGTGGAATGGATCCAAGACGCAGAAAATCGAATTTTACCGCCAAGTGCCTCAACACTTTTGTCGCTCATTGTCTGAAACAGTAAACTTGTTTCTTTTACAATAACCGCTGTAGTACTTAATTGAAATTCCTGCTATCGCTTTATTCCGGGATTTGGATTCTTCTCATGGAAAAATTATGGCAAGCTTACTATTTAAGGAAATTATCACCTTTTTTGGAAGTGAAATCTTGCGTGACATTCGTGCATGACATCGCCAATTTAGGGTGTCGGTCATCTCCACCTTACTTCTCTCCGAAAAAGGAATGAAATAAAGTAATTGTTGAAATACAAACTACCGGGGGTACTCCCAAAGCAGGCTATCTTGGAGTAATTCAAATGACCACTGTACAGGAAAATCAACGAGTAACCACGGTCAACCACGGTCAACCCCAGGTAACTTTTGAACTGACTAAATCAATCTTAATAGTATTCTCTTTACCATCATTTGGTTACTTGTGGTTACTGGTGAAAAAACTACATTTATCTGCATTAAATAATCGTTATTACAAGCTGAACTGAAAAAGGAAGCAAAAGCTTTGTATAATAGGAATTAAAATGAGACACTATGTTATAAAGGTAATTTTTGGGCTAAGAAGGCACGTTTTTATTGGTTTAGCAACAGTTGACTGTGTGTAATGACATCATTTTTACATCACACTTGTGTGTTAGAAGCATTCCGTTAACAGCATTCTGTTCAGTGGAGAAAATTACATAAGATCACTTGTTTCATCACACTTTTGAACTTCATGTCATGACTTCTCAATGTTTTATCAGTGGTAAAGCGTTAAAGATAGAATAAATAAATTAACTTTTCGATTTGAATGGTTTACCAATGGGAAACCGTTGGAAATTCGCCCAGTAAAAGTGTAACCATTGGTTGATATAAAATTTGATGTGCTCAGTAGAATGCCATTATGAAAATGATATGTACATATTGCTGTGACGTCATTATGAGGTCATTTGTAATAGTAAAGTATTGTATTGAGGTCAGACATCAGAGATTTTTGCCAAAGAACGATACAATTTCTGTTTCTTCGTCAAAATATGACAACTGAATAGAGAAACACTTGTAGCCATGATGGCATAGTGTGAGAATTGCGTTGAATGAAAGTGAGGTAGACACTTGAGTGAAAAAGTGGCAATAAACACCACCTTGAGGGCTAATTATGGATCCATTTATTAACGGGATACACCAGGTTTCGTCTTTGTATCGGAATTCCGGTGAGAAAAAAAACACTTGTCATTCTTTAGTCAGAATCACTCTTAACCACGCATTTAGTCGCTTTTGTAAAAATAAACTTGCTGGAGCTGGGATATATAAAGGAAATCACCACAATTTGCTTAAATAGCCTCCAGACAATGAGTGACAAAAGTAGTTGAGACTCATAGCAAAAGACGCTTTTTGATACTTAAGCATTTGTTCTATGTTATTTGCATCTAGTGTTAATTCTCTGATACTCCTGGCCCCCCAAATCAATGTTGTGTAGGCGTTGTGGTCTGTGCAGTCGAAGAAATAGAAAAATCAACATTGTTTTGGGGGAAAGGGGGGGGGGTGTGGTGAAAATGTATTCAAGACGCAGAAAATCGAATTTTACTGCCAAGTGTCTCAACACTTTTGTCACTCATTGTAGCTATTTGGCCTTTTCAATCGAATACATTAGAAGGCTCAAATCACAATCATTCTGTTTTAATACTGACCTCATAGTGCATATAGATATATATGACATTTTTAATACATGAAGGTTTTCCTAGTGACATAAAGCGAGTAACACCTTTGCTTCCTTTGGCCAAGTATCAGAAATCTAATGTGGGCAAACCCTATTAAACTCACCCCCCTATGCTTAAATCCTGTCGAAATAGGAGTGTAAAACTATTAAGTCCTGCGCCAAATCCTAGTAGTGTCTCCATTGCATCATTCGAAAGTCCCACGCATAAAAGAGACCGAAATTTTATGACTTTTATGTACATTTCACCACTCCGTCTCACTATATGTCCTTATGTCTGATCTGCTGGAATATCCGAACTTTCAACCTTTGTTTACATCAAAAGTCATGTGACACTACACGTGACAGCTGATGCTCAAAAGGTGAATTAGCCAACCCTGTAAAGCTCCAATCACACACAGAGATGATCGGTATGGCTTAGCCCTGTTTGGTAGAATTCCCCCAAACAAATAGAACAACAGTTTATTGCAAAAATGTTTAAATATAACAACGGCATTTTTATGGCATTAAGGCCCGGTTCAAACGTCGAACTTTACATGTGCCGAACAAGTTGGACATTTGAATCATTTAGGATCCACACTCTTGTATTAGGGTAGACTCTGCCGTTCTATTCGACTGAGCATGTCGATTAGAACAGCAAAAGATCGACTTCGATTCATATGTCGATCTTCACATGTGCCGAACTTAATGCATATATTAAGTTAGTAATTTTTTTCCCACAATCCCACTAGTTTTTTTGTTTTTGCCATGCGCAGGAGATTATATTCGAAAAAAATGGCAGGGAAAGAACAATCTTATTCTTCGTGCTTCAAGAATACAAAATATACTTGTTTGAGGTGCAAGGAATACTTCTGTATGCCCTGTTCTGTCTTCGAGAACGATGAAACTGTCAGGGGCTGGAAAATGGGCAGTTCAGCAGCATATTGTGAGCCATGTTTCAGAGAAGTTATGGAAGAGAGGGAAGTGGCCATTGCTGGTAATGATTGTAATGAATCCCGTGAAGATCGAGTTCCTGAGAAGCAAGAAGAATGACCTTCTATGAAAGAAGATAAAAGGCAAAGGTCAGTGTAAAAACAGTATATCCACATGTATATATAATTTCGAATGGGAAAGAAGATACTGATCAATGCTATATCATTCATGTTTCTATTGCCATGTTCAAAAGGTTGTTATTATTCCTGTAATCTTTAAAACCTGTTTCCCAACAATAACAAACAAGTGCAGTAGTCAACTACTCGTACAAACGTTTTTAAACGAATGTTAGGGACTTCTCAGAAATTAGCAGGGGGGGAGAGGGGGTGGAAACAGAGGGGGGGTCACAACTTTTTGAGCCTCAGAAAAGGGAGGGGTCATGAAAAATGGGCCGCTAAAAGGGGGAGGGTCATGCAAATATATACCAGTGATCATGTAGAAGTTCACCCACAGAAGAAAAAGGAAGTTCTTTATTTGGCAAAAATAAAAAGAGAAAATAAAAGAACAACGGTTTAGGGAACGTAATGGATATAAACTGTGAAGTACCATAGCAAGAATTTAACAAACATCTAGTTTTCATTTATAACGATGCTAAATAGTCTTATTGAAATTATGAATAACGTTGTTATCAATGTTAGTAGAGTTCTGGCTATCCTATTCATCACTGTTTCAGCATCACCATCAATGCTGCTGTGAGCATCTTGATCATCATCATTTATCTCATCAGCATCACTTTCATCATCATCATGATTTTCATTTAAGTTGAAGCGTAGATATTGCTTGATAATGTCCTGTGATTATTTGGTGAACAATCCCTTTTCACAGGCATATTGGATATATGGCCTTTGTGTTTTGAGGAGCCCACTTATTCCTTCATAATGAAGAGATAATGGGCCAATAGGCTCTGTAACATCATGCAACTCTTGCTGAGGTGCAATAGTTTCAACAACTCTTTTGCAGTTAGCTTCCATTCTTGTTGCCCTAGCTTTCTTTGCTGTCCTTTTATTTTGCTTTTGTTTCCTTTTTTTACTTGTTGGCTTGAAATACTGCACCTTAAAGAGCCTGGAACATTTTTCTTTCAATTCTGTAAGGCTGTTGTTAATATCACGTACTCTTGTTTGGAGAATGGTGATTTTGCCAATCTGTTGTTCAAATAACTTATGGGTAGCTTCCTCTCCATGTTTTAATTTCCCTGAAGAACTGAACAATTTGTTGTCCATAATTTTAACTTCATCAAGAAGAGATCTCAGCTTTGAAGTTATTTGTGTGCCTTTCTCAATGTTGTTGGTAATTCTGATATTATCATTAGGAACTAAGCTATAACCTCCGTCAAAAACAGCTCCTACTGTGGCAGGATTTTCTTTATTCATCATGGAGTCTATTTGTTTCTCAATACCATCAATTTGTTGCTTCAATTGGTAAAGCTGTCGTCCTGTCCCATGAAATTGTTTTACAAAGTCTTTATGATTTTGACAGTGCTTGTACTTTGCCTTGTAAAATTCAGGAAGAAAAGAAGTCATAAACAAAGTTCTTGTTGTATTTGCATTAGGGATGAATCCCGTTGATGCAGATTTCCATGCAGGAGGTGGTCGATATGGTTTAAGAGGTTCCATATGATTGGTAAGCTGAACAGGGTGGATCTGGGGCTGAATCGAGTTAGTAAGTGTACTGCCATTGGAATACTTCAATCCAAATTCATGCTTTTTTCGAGTAAATCGCTGTATCTCAATATCAGTAAGACCTAAAAATAATTCAGTTGTAGAGCAATGAGAAGTAAAGCTCTCCCAATTTGAATATCAGTGTCGAAACGAAATACAAAACGAGCTTAAAATTACCAAACTTGTGTAGATCTTCAACTTGTACATCTGCTAAATGGTCAAATTTGTACATCCCGAACCTTTTAAATAATGCCTCAAACTTTGCCAAGTCCGCAAACTTCAGAAAAGTAGATATCAGCTGATCATTTGAATTCACACATTCACTACCTTCACAAAGTTGACTCGCCATGATGGCTGAAAGAGACTGAAATTTCTGAGCAAAGGAGTAAAATCAGGTTAGAGCCTACTTTCACAGAAAATCGTAGGAAATCATTGCAGTCGTGCAAAGCTAGTGAGAACGAGGAAAAGCTCAAAGGACTTGCTGTGTCTTTTAGAAAAAACAGTCAAAACTCGAATTTTGGAAGGTCTGTTGTACATTCTTAACCAGCTTTTGGCATCATATGATGGATCTAAAGCATTTGGATATCTCCCGTATAATGACACTTATGGTATATTTTGTGGTTTCATGGAAAGAGAAGTAGAGGATAAGGAATTTCAAAATCACCTTTTGCATGAGGAATATGGACTGTGTGTTTATGTGATAAACGTGCTTGACAATCGGTACATTATTCTGCAAAATGATACTGTAGCTATAGACAAGTTTCTCTTGGAACTTGACCAACTTCTGTCAAAAGATACGGCGGATAACTTTTCAAGATTTGATTTGAATGTGGAGTCATTAAAGAGAGTATTACAGTCTATGGATACAGAATACGACAAATCTGTTTTGAAAGCCATGATTTTTGCTACATTTTCAAGGAAGAAGGTTGAAGAACTAGGCATTAAGCCAGATAATGCTGTTAAGTTCCTCAATAAAGTTGTGACTGCATCAACTGAATGTGAAAGAGCTAATGAAGCAGCAGAGGACATCCTAAAACTACGAGATGGAGAGAAATTTAAAGTAATTGATGAAAAGATAACAGCTATTGACAAAATCCTAAGCAGAAGAGAAAGCTTGATATCTGAAAGAAAAAAAGCAGATCTCATTGCAGAAAAGTCAAGCCTTGAAGACAGAAAAGAAGGCATACAGAAAGTCCCTCAGAGTCTTAGAAGACTGCAACAAAGGAAGCGAAGATTAGCTAAAACACTTATTAATGAGAACAGAGTGAAAAAACGAAAACTCGGCCCAGGGGCAAAGACGTCATTGGATACTGAAGATGAAGAATTCATAGCACGTTCTATAGAAGAAACAAGCACAGCACATGGTAGACGTCATGATACTGTACTTTACAGCCATCATCGCGTTAAGAAATGCCACTGTTTGTCACTAGCTAATTACTTAACAGAAGTAGACCGAAAAATATAAATTCCAGGGCAGCAAAGGCACATTGTGGGAAGTCTCTTTTTTGTTCCAAAAAGCCCCCTAAGACTGAAACTGAACTAGGTCTAGCAACCCATCATCAAAGGGCACATATTCGCAATTGTAAGCTTGACATGTTCAAAGAAGAGAATAGGGCTAGAAGCCTAATGATCAGTTTTGATGACAAAGCATACATCAGGCCTGGAAGTGATGTGGGAGCCAGGAATGTCAAAAAGGGAGTAATATATGATGTTTCCGACCCTTCAAAACAAAAAGCGCTTCCCCACCATGAGTTTACAGAGGCAACAGTACATCAAACAGCATCTTCTTTTAGGTTTATAAGAGGCAAAGTTGCAAACATTGAGGGAGAGCAAAAGTTTATTCACGAAGACGATCAAACAATTGTTACTGTGCGTCCAAAGAGCTACATTGGAAGCTCGGGAAGTGTATGGGCCTCTTATCAACTTAAGATTAAATGGGCAGTTCATCAGGTTTTTGAACAATCTACAATATCACCACCAAAGTTCTCATTGCCTGTGAGGAAATTTTGTCATCGTGTTCATGATATTTTATTATATTTGAAAGATTGCACACTCAGAAGTGACGTCATGTGTGTAACAAGTGGCATCAATTGTCAGTTTAAAGAATATGAAATGAAAAAGCTAAAGTGGTTGAAAAACGAGCTGTCTGAAGCAGTTAGTATTTTCCATGAAGAGAAAGAAACTCTCACCCACCATAAAGTTGCCAGTGGAACTAAGCTCACAGGCATCATCAACGACATCCAGGAAGTGAATGATGACATCGATAAGACCAGCTCAACATTAAGTGCAAATACTCTCTGGGAACATCAAGAAAAGGCTGTTAATCTTTGCGATGCTGTGATTGCATTCATCAACAGTCTCAAGTTGCCAACACTCTGTGACCATATTTTGCAAGCAACAGATGCTGGTCCAGGAGTTGGGGTCACTAACATTGAGGTTAAGTACAGAGACATTGAGATGTCAAGGATTAATGGCTGGACTCACATGAACAGGATTCACTGGGCACCACACGATTCAGGACAAAACGAAGCTGAGCGTTCCAACGCTCCTATAGGTGAAACTTTGGTTGATGGCAGAGCATTACACTGGGAATACTTTCAATCAACCGATCTCATTAGTGAAGAAGAACT
>NC_090871.1:43127441-43152441 GCF_036669935.1 Montipora foliosa | reverse complement strand
TTATCAGGAGGCAGTTCTAATGTTCCAAACAAATCCTTGTAATAATACTCGTCTGGCACTAGACAAATGTAAGCAGGATCTTGTACAAGGACAAGGTAGAGTGGATCATACTACGTGCAAAAAAATAGCAAATATTTCTTAAATCTCGAGAAACATAACCATATTAAAAAGCACGTAAGAAAGCTACACATTAGCAGTGTAATTTCTACTGACCCCTTTATGATTATGGATTCAGAACGCAAATTTATAAGAATTTATATCGTAGTAGAAATGTTAATTTAGATAATGTAGAATTATCGGCTTTCTTCGATAATCCAAATTTACCGCATATTTCACATGAATCAAGAATAATGTGTGAAGGTAGAGTAACTGCAGAAGAGTGCGGAAACGTTCTCAAAACATTTCCAACTGCAAAAACGCCAGGAAACGATGGTATACCCATTGAATTTTATAACACCTTTTGGCCATTACTTAGTGATACCTTGATTGATTCCATCAATGAAGCTTTTATGAAGAAGGAAATGTCCCCATCTCAAAGACAAGCAGTGATTATTCTCATTGAGAAACAGGACAAAGACAGGACTTACTTAAAAAATTAAAGACCAATCTCCTTGACTAACGTTGACGCTGAAATTGCGTCCAAAGTTATACTGGAAATCATTCATAGTAACCAAACTGGGTACGTTCCATGTCGTTACATAGGGGAAGCCGCAAGATCAATTTTGGACATAATGGATTACGCAAAAACTTATGATATTCCTGGATGGCTACTTTTTATAGATTTCAAGAAAGCTTTTGACAGTCTGGAATGGAATTTTATGTTCAAATGCTTAAAAGTCTTTGGATTTGGACCCAGTTTTATAAGATGAGTAGACACCTTTTACAGTAACATAACAAGCTGTATCATTAACAATGAAATGCTCTCAGCTAGCTTTGAAATAAATAAGTTTTATAAGATGAGTAGACACCTTCTATAGTAACATAACAAGCTGTATCATTAACAATGGAATGCTCTCAGCTAGCTTTGAAATAAATCGAGGTGTAAGGCAGGGAGACCCCCTTTCCCCTTACTTGTTTATCATTGCTGTGGAATTATTAGCAGTCGCTATTCGTTCATGTTCAAACATAAATGGAATCAAAAGAGATTCAAAAGAATTCAAAATGGTGCAGTATGCAGAATGGGCCACTTCTATATGGACCGCTTGCATTGTCAAACACGTAAATAGGCATCCATACCTTTTAACATGGGATCTGCCCTGCTTTGCTTCAATCGGCCCGAAATAATCGACACCAACAAATATGAATGGTGGCTTGTCAGGGATTAGCCTCTCTTCAGGTAAATTTGCCATAAACTGCTCTCCCAGGCGTGTGTTTCTTCGCTGACAGTCTATACAACTCCTTAACACTCGTCGCACTGCTGACCTTCCTTTGACCACCCAGAATGTTTCTCTTAAAGAAGACAAAACACATTCTTGACCCATGTGACCCAAACTCTCATGATACTGCTTGATAATCAGATCCGTCACATGATGCTTGTAGGGAAGGATAATGGGGTGTTTCTTCTCATAAGGAACCGGGGCATGTGTTAGTCGGTCACAAACCCTCAGCAAACCATCCCCCAAGCGTGGGTTGAGCTGATGCAACGCCGTTCCTGCCTTTCGAAGGACCTTTTTAACACAACCGTCTACTGATGAGAAAACCTCAATGACTTGAGGGAAAGACACTTGCTGTACTTCCTTGAGGATTTCCTTCTCGGCCTCCTGAAGCTCTGCCACCTTCAAGTGGCCGTATTTCACAAATGGCACTTCGCCGCTCTGGATTTGGGATTCACTTCAACCTAAAGCGCTCCTCTTACTCAGCTGAACTTTCAGTGAAAGGTACGCCTTGTACCGCAACAACCAGGCTACAGCCCTTTTCAACCTCCACCAAGACGAGTAGCGTGCTATTAAGGGCTCCAGGAATTTACTTTGAACAACAACAGTGTAAATCTGAGTCTCCTTCCTGACTTCAGCGTCGTCATCTTTCAATGCTGGAATTTCAACCATCCTTGGCCAGAGGCTCTCATTTCCCCAAAGAAACTCCAGTTCTCTCAACCGACGATCATTTTTTAACATGTCATCCAATTTAAGTCCCTCTGAGCCATCATCTGCAGGATTATTATCTCTGTTTACATAATGCCACTCGGAGTGGGAAGATCCATTATGTATCACTGTCAAACGATTGGAATCTTTTTGATTCGTTGTTGATACACTTCAACAATGACATTGAATCAGTCCAGTAGAACACTTTCTGGAAGTTCATATCCAATTTTTGGATCATATTGGGTTCCTGAGCACCCGAGGCCGATCAAAACAAAGAGAGTCCAAATACAGAACCCCGATCCTACAATAACTAACGGACTCCGTAATATTAGCAAAGGTGAAGTGGACACCGTTTCAAGTAGGACCCCGAAAGTGGATTTAAAAAGAAAAACACTTGGCGCCCAATATTCTCACTCGAGCCCCTTATTAGACGAAGGCTTCCCCCCCTTCGTCCTTTCCTTGTAAACAAACGGACTCCGAAACCAAACATCACAGCAGATGAAAGATCGGGCCCGAAATCGGCAGCGTGTTTAAACGTTTTCACTATCTCTGTTTTTTCTCCATTTTATCGTTAGTCTTTTGTCTTTTTGTTTTTTAAAAGATATGCAACAAAGGAGGGTGAAATGTAAGACAAAATTATTTCTAAAATTTGGTTTAATGCTTTTTTGGTAGTCATATCTTCAAGAATTACAATCCTCGTTTTGATATTACTTAATGCTTTTTTGGTATTCATATCTTCTCGGATAATTTCTTAAATTACTCGTGAAACTTAACTGATCCAATTTTTTGCGTCGGAAAGACTGAAAAAAGAATTTCCCCCGATTTGCATTGGCCTTTATCACTTGCAGGGTCACATTTGCCCTCTTTTTGTGCGCTTTTATAAATGCTTGCTATGAGGCCTAAGAAACTACTTGCACGCCAGGGCAGCCTATATTTAGTGTTCCTTCATGATTCATTAACAAACAAACAAATCTAGCAAACTGAAAGGGTAAAAAAAGTGTACCAACAAACATCTTTTATTAAAATTATTGTTGAACTATAAAAAGTATGAAAAAGTACCACTGCTGTCATCATTAACTTTAATACAATTTTATTGCTCACACTCAGTTGTTCAATAAATTCCTCTTTTAATTTTTTGACTCATTTAAGAAAAGTTATGCGCTTCAGATCCTGGCCATCATATGAAAGTGAGGCTGGAGTTTCTGCATTTCTTATGTAAATCTCAGATTAGTTAGCATTGCGGTAACGCAGTAACCCACTTTCAATATATGAAAATTCAGTCTCATTGAAACAAAAGGCATCACTGTGAGGCTCCAGGGAATAAATTAACTCATACAAATCCATGCATTGATTCCCCTAAGCCTTGTAATCATGTGTATAAAAGTGAGGTCTGTATCATAGCAAGCTTCACTCCAACTTTAAAATCTTAGCTTTTATTTGACAGTTCTGTTAACTACACTAGATCAGAATATACTTAGAAGATTACTAGGGAACAGGTGGTCTTCTGGACTGCGTATCCGCGTATCCGCGTATCCACTTCAATAAGTGGGGAGGGGTGGTTTTTTGGACTGTGTATCCGTGTATACGACCTCTTCAGGGGTGCAGCTTAAAAATGGCAAGGTATTCTGCAGTTACCTTTGAGTCAAAACCATGAAGAAACCATGTAATGCTTACTAATTCGGGCTCTTTGAAAAATTAACAAACACCAAAGAGGAAGACGTTGATTTTAAAGGTTCTTGTTCTCAAAGGACACATTAATGCGTATCTCGTTTGGTACGGAATTCTATTGGAAAAACGCTGTAACTTCTTTTTGTGTTTTCTCAAAGGAGATGTAGAGGTTGCAGAAAAAGAAGAAGCCTGAGAGCCAATAGCTTCTTTCAGGAATTCCCGAAGGTGTCTCTGTCATCATTAATGAAGGTCATATTTTACTTCACGCAAGATGATAACCAAAAACGAACGTGCACTGTGGTTTTGTTCCTTGGTTCAAGTCCTGTACCTTTTCCCTTTTCCAACTCCTGCCATTGACAGTTCTTTGTTTGCTTCTAGTCCGTGGTTTTCATTAGGGATCTAGTTCAAAACAACATTTTAGTCTCTACCATTGAAAGAACATTTGGCTATATTTTTCAAAAAATAAATTTTGTTTTCTGGAAAAAAAATGTTAAGCAAAAATTATTATCACTTAATAATAGTGCAATGGGATTTGAACCCATGATCTCTTTTATGGCAATTCGGATCGTTACTTTGTGATTCGCGAGCGATTTGTGGGACGAGATCGCCGCGAGTCACCAGCCTTTCTTCTCTTTATGAGGGGAAATGGGTGTTAGACAAAACACCGACCCCCAGTCCATGGAGTACCCAAATGGACTACCCTATAAATACTATTTCAAAGGAGTACTGTTTGTCTATATGGAAGACACGTCTCAAACAGTGGTTACCTTAGCCTAAACACCCATTTTAAACAGTGTTGACAAACAGTATTTATGTCTAAGGAGCCATTTTAAAAAGGTTAGCTTTCGATAATGTTATTATTCTGATGGCCGATTACATCATGTAAGTGAAGTGAAACCCGTGCAGTTCTTGGATTTAGCTGCATGTCACCATGCGCACGAAAATAAACAAGGTATGTGCAATGAAAGTATGATTTTTTTTATAATAAATTCTGTTCTTTCAATAGTACGCATTCGAAATGGTATTCTTAGGAGTTAGTCCATTTTAGGGTAGTCCATGGACTGGGCGTCAGTATTTTGTCCACAACCGGGGGAATGACAACTAAGGGCATCGTAAAAATTCGAAAGCCACAAACCCGTCTAAAACAGACACAAGTTTGCCCTCCAATTGCACAGAACAGACGAGGACAACTGTATGTACATGTAAGTGAAGTTTCAGTTTACATTTACAGTTTATTTTAGCATTTATTGACCATTTTCACATTCCCCATAATACACTTTGTTTGCCCCCCAAACTTTGCATAAACCATCATTTTCAAATGCTCTTGGGACACTGCATATTCCCAAGAGTGTTTGAATTCAATGGTTTATGCAAAATTTGGGGGGCAAACAAAGTGTATTATGGGGAATGTGAAAATGGTCAATAAACTCAAAGTTAATTTTCCGATAAAAACTGAGCTTGGGCTGCTTGTGGTGTGAGAGAAAAGAAAAGAAAAGGTGTGTGGTATTGAATTTTATTTCTTGCGTTTCACTGTCCTTTGCTGGATTTCTCTTCAGCGAAATGTCTCTTACGCTGCGGAAAAAATTGAAAAAAAAAAAAGACAAAAGACTAACGATAAAACAGAGAAAAAACAGAAATAGTGAAAATGTTTAAACGCTGCCGATTTCGGGCGCGATCTTTCATCCGCTGTGATGTTTGGTTTCGGAGTCCGTTTGTTTACAAGGGAAGGGGGGAAAGCCTTCGTCCAATAAGGGGCTTGAGTGAGAATATCGGGCGCCGAGTGTTTCTCTGTTTAAATCCACCTTCGGGGTACTGCTTGAACCTTGAACCTTGAACCACTTCACCTTTGCTAATATTACGGAGTCTGTTAGTTATTGTAGGATCCGGGTTCTGTATTCGGACTCTGTTTGTTTTGATCGGCCTCAGGTGCTCAGGAACCCAATATGATCCCAATTCTGCATGGATAATCTTAGAAAGTTTTACGGAGATGACTGCGGCTGTCAATTCTAACCTTGGAATTGAAATCTCGCGCACTGGGGCTAACCTTGCCTTTCCCATTACGAATGCACAATGAATTTGACTGTTCTCGTCCTTCGCACGGAGGTATGCAACTGATGCGTATCCTTGACGAGATGCGTCTGAGAAAAGGTGTAACTGTACTTCTCTTACTTCGCCAAACTCTCTGGGTCTGAAGCAACGATCTACTTGCACTTCCTGTAACTTGGGAAGATCATCCAGCCATCGCCTCCACTGGATTTTCTCAGCCTCCCCAATGAGATCATCCCAACCAATGTTCTTTCTACTAAGGGCTTGCAACAACAGTTTGGCTTTCATGATGTATGGTGTGATGAAACCCAGGGGATCAAAGAGAGAATAAACAGCTGACACTATTCCTCTGCATGTCATTGGTCGCTGATTAGCAACTTGAAGGATCTTCTCCAAGTCCTCCCACACAAATTTGTCTTCCTCTGTGTTCCATTTGAGACCTAGAGCAGATTCGGTCAGCAATTTCTCTAAGTCCAAGTTTGCAAATGACTTAGCCCTTTCAGATTTTGGAATGGCTGCTAGCACATCTCTGTCATTGCTATACCACTTTGTCAAATGGAAACCACCTCTTGTTAGTAACTCCTGGAGTTGACTCACCAGCACAACGGCCTTCTCGGTAGTGTTTGTTGACTTCATCATGTCGTCCACATACATGTTACGCTTCACCGTTTCCACTGTCTGTTGCTCGAACCCTTATCCATGTAACTCGGTGGTTTTTTTCAAACAGAAATTAGCAATACTCGGGGAAGATGTGGCACCAAATAGGTGCTTCACCATTCTATACTCTTCCAATTCTTGAGACAAGTCTCCATTGGGCCAACACAAAAATCTAAGTGCATCACAGTCCTTAGGTTCCACCAGCACCTGATGGAACATCGCTTCAATATCAGCTACCACTCCAATGGGCTCTTGTCTAAACCGACTAAGGACACCCACTAATTGATTTGTTTGATCAGGTCCTTGTAAAAGTTGTTGATTCAGTGACGTCCCTCCGTACTTGGCAGCACAATCATAAACGACCCTCACTTTGCCGAGCTTTAAAGGGTGAGTTAGGAGATGATGAGGTAGGTACCACACCGGTCTGTCCTTTATCTCTAACTCTTCATCGGGGACCTTTTCAGCGTGGCCACTTTCAATATAATCAGCCATTGTTGTCTTGTATTTCTCCAACAAGGCTTCGTCTTTCAGGAGTCGTTTCTTTAGAAGCAAACCTCTTCGCTCTGGAACTACCCTGTTGTGTCGCCAAGGCAGGGCAACCTGAAAGTGTCCATCTACCATCTTAAGAGTTCTCTCCATTATTTCTAGGGCCCTCTTGTCTTCCAACGATGCACAAACTCGCGTCTTGACTTCACAGTTTTGAAAATCTGTTCTTTACAGTCGCTCCAACTGTTGACTAAGTTCATCGTCCTGAGCTTGACGATCAATTTCATCTATCTGTAAACGATGCTTGGGTTCATTGGCATTACATTCTATTCCAAAGACACAGTGTTTAGTCCTGTAGACAACACAACACTCTTCTTGTGGTCCTTGCAAAGAACATAATCTTTAAAATCTAAACCACCTGCACACACAACAGAGCTATCTTCCATACGTAGGTAGTTGACTGAGCGTTCGGCGGTACAGCTTTCTCCACCAACAGGACCTATCACCGTCCATCCCAGGCTGTACCTAATTGCTACTGGTTCTCCTTTGCCACCAGCCCGGCATTCTAACGGCAAGAACAAGCTTGGGTTGTCTTTAAGACCAACAATTAACATGACACTTGTTATGTCCAACTGTCGTAACTCAATATCACGCAAATGACGCATCCTTCTTGGCTATACAGCTCTCAGTTACAGGCATATGCTTGACTGTCCTGACGCTTGAAAGCTCCACTGTCACTGATTCATCCATTGACATCACCAAAAGATCTACTTGTTGACTTTCCACTCTGGTTGAGCCCGTCATCCCTGCTAAAGGGAAGTCCAGCCTCGTGCCACTTGCACCCAATGTCTTCTTCAACCTTTCATGGCAAAGAGTCACTTCTGAGCCACTGTCCAACAATGCATATGTTTCAACAGGTACCAAATTGCTACCTTTGCCTAGGACCTTGACTGGAACAACACTAAGACAGACTCGCTCGCCAGCCCCAGTTGCGGCGGTTACGGCAACACTTTCACTATTGGTGTTCACCCTTGTTCCTTCCTGATTAAGCTGGTTTATACTAACACTTGGCGGGGTTGAATCTGCTGGAGGGGGGTGTAGCAGTGTGTTGTGTTCCTTCTTACATCCATCCACTTGACATTTGAACTGAGTTTTGGGGCAGTTTCTTGCAAAATGACTGCTCTGGAGACACTTGATACAAAAGCTTTGTTCATGAACTACTTTCCATCTGTCTTGATGAGATTGCTTCTTAAACTTATCACACCTCCACAATCCATGCTGACCACGACAAACAGTACAAGCAGGCATTGTTTGGTTCTGTCCCCCATTTCCCTGTCGACCTCGGACACCTCCAAATAGTGACATGAGTCTTCGAGGATTTCGACCTTGTTGGTCTCTGCCATTCACATTCTCCCTTTCCTTCGAAGGAGCAGCGTTAAGATCCTCTCCAAACTCATTATTAACAAGCGCAGCTCTGTCCTTTAAGTGTTTAAGGAAGTCTGCAAACTTAGGTTTCGCTCCAAATGAAATAATCCTTCCTGCACATTCTGTCCACTTGACCCTCATAAACTGTGGCAGCTTCTTGTTCAGTTCCCTTAACGTATTCGTGTGATTCAAATCACTGACGTATTCAGGCACCATGCCTGACAGAGTTCTATTGGCAACATCTAAATGGCAGGCAAATTCAAGTAAACTTGCTCCATCCGCCTGCTTCAAGGGAGGTAGGTCTTCCAACTTCTTGATATGTGCTTTGGCTATGATGTGAGATAGCCCAAAGTTTTCGCGTAAGGTACTCTTTGCTACATAATATCCCTCGTCTACTGGTAGATTCACACAGCTTTCAATGGCATCCCTTGCCTTGCCGTAACAGTGTTGGATTAATAGCTGTAATCTCCTGGAGTTGGCGGGGTTATCTTTCTCTAAGCAGGTTTCAAAGTTGTGCATGAACGAAACATACTTTATGGGGTCTCCATCGATTCTCATGTACTCAATCCTTGGGGCAGAAACAACCTGACGTAGTGCTTGTACTATCTCTGCTCTGCTATCTGATGTCACCGATACTGGTTCTCACATATAACATTCTGCTGGGACTGCACCAGGGCTCTGGGACCAGGGTACCTGAGTTGGCCATTGTGAGTACTCTTTGGTGTTAAAGTGGGTTGTTAATGGTGTCTGTACTTGTTGTGATAAATTTAGCAGTGATGGATTTACAGGTGGATTTCTCAATGCTTCAGTGTCCTTTGCGTTATTCCGTTGCTCTGTATGTTTACTTGTTCCAGCTTCATCAACAGAAACTGTATGCTCGGTTTTTGAGAACACTGGGTTGGGCACTGTAATGCTTGCTGACTGAAATGTCTTAGCAGCTGGATTCATGATTCTCTCATTGTCTCTTAACGCAGGCACCTGCTCCAGAGGTGCAAGCTCTTGTACTAGTTGTTCGTGTGGCTTGATCAGCTGCGACTGAGCCACATTCTGTGCCTGATTCCCATAATGTATAAACTCTGCTAAACGCTCCCTATACTGACTCTTCCTGCATTGATTCTCAAACTCTTCATACACATTAAGACTCGCTTTAGCCCGCTCTTCCTCCATCTTAGCCTCCAACATGTCCTTCTCAAATCGAAGCTCACTTAATTTGCGCTGTAACTGTTGTTCCTGCAGCACTTGCTTGGTCTTCAGTTGGGCTAGGGCAAGTTTTTCCTTTTTCTTCGCCACTGCTAATGAAGCTGAACTTCAGCCAGTTGACACGCTTTTCGTACTCTTCCTTGACCTTCTTGGATAGGATTTTAAGTCATTCTCTCGTTTCTTAACACTAGATGTGACTTGGAATTTCCATGTTTCAATTTCATTGTCAAATGCTGCTTTCTTTGACATCTGCTCCTTGTAGTTAGCGTCAGCCCTTTCAACGTCTTCATAACGACTAAGAGCATCAAGACATTCAATGTACTCTCCATGGGTGTTCACGAATCTCCTCCAAGCTTCTTCATACGAATCTCGCCTTAATTGTAAGTCCCCCAAAGTTCCACAGTTGTCAATTATACCTTGAATGTTCCCTCGCAGTCTCGTGAGGGTTGCAACATGCACAGGAATGTTTCAATGTATTCGCCCTCTCAGCTGTTCTACTTTCAAAATCTTTATTAGATGGTACTTTAACTCGGGAACTTCTTCTTAATTGGGTTCCAAGTCTGCCCTCTGACAGAGTTTCCTGGACATTTTGTTGTTCAAGTTTGTCAGCAACAGGCGCTGATCGAACAGACATTTTGCTCCACTGTACTATTGGCCACAAAACAAACTCCAAACACAAACAAGATGGCTATTGTAACATACCTTAGAAATCCACTATTTTCTCTGATAGCAAATAAATAATATAAACGTCCCACACAAATCTCAAAGGTTGTACCTGTAAAAAAATTCTCGCAAAGCAATGAGCGTGATGCAGTGTCAAATAACACGAAAATCGTACGCATAAACCAATGTTCTCCCCGAGAACAAAACGATCCAAAACGTTCCCTTACACTTGAATGAGCAACAAATCCAGACGTAAATAAGAACCAATCCCTGTTAGAATATCGTTCTCCGCAAAGAATCGAACTAGACGTAAGCTTGAATAATCCATAGATGTGACACAATTCCAATGAACGTGACAAATCACAAAAATTCTTGTCAAATAAATGTTCTCCCTGAGAACAAATTCCAAATGCTAATGACGGTCGGAAGTTACAATCAGATCTGCTCAATACCTTTTTAAGTTACTTGATCAATTCGAAAAATGTTCTGGCTTAAAGGTGAATTACACAAAAACCGAAGCAATGTGGATTGGCTCCTGTTTTAATAACTCTAAAACACCTCTAGCATTGAAATGGTTTGAAATGGTAAAAGCTCTAGGGGTTCATTTTAGTTACAATAACGAGGAATCAGTGCAAAAGAATTTCTACAATAAGCTCACAGGAATGATATCTCACATACGCTTGTGGAGTTGGAGAGGCCTTTCCCTGCTTGGTAAGGTCACTATTATTAACAGTTTTATACGTCTTGTCAATTATTCCTTCTCCTTCCGAGTTTATAAAAGCTTTTCAAACAATTATATATCAGCGTTTCTAAAACGAGGGTAAGGGTAAAGGTACGAATACAGAAAGTATCCTAAACATGCATAAAAGCTAACCTTAAACTTTTGTTTAGGCGAAATTAGGCCTAAGGTTAGCTTTTATGCATGTTTAGGATACTTTTTGGATTCGTATCCTTACCCTTACCCTGACCCTTGGTCTTACCCTTACCCTCGTTTTAGAAACGCCAATTATATATAGTTTTCTTTGGAAGGGTCCTGATAAAATCGCCAGGACAGCAGTAATAAATGACTTCGAATTTGGTGGCCTAAAGGTAACTGATCTTACAACATCAATTATGTCATTACCACTCTCATGGATTGGAAGATTTTTAAGTGATAATTCGTATCCCTGGAAAGCGTATCTGTTGCATTTACTAAAACCTTTGGTGGAGAATTTTTTTGTTCATTGTGAGTATAAGATCAATGACTATAACATTTTCTCAATATTTTATAAGGAGATGTTACATTGGTTGTCAGATTTTCGTTCTAAATTCGACCCTGTAAGTTCACGTGAAACAATTATCTGGAACGATTGTAACATTAGAGTAAACGGTAAAGCTATCTTTTATAATAATTATAATAGTGCATTGTTCTTTTAAGTGACTTAAAATTTGATTTGAGTAACACAGAGTCCTTTAACCTTGCAAAACATAGTGGTTTAAAAGACTTTCACTTTCTGACCTGGACTGGTGTTTGTTGCGCTGTACCAAGTCATCTAACAATTCAAAGCCGTGAAGTTAATAGAGATCATGTTAGATCACTGCAATTTAAGATTAGTGACAGAATTTTTGATCCAGCACTTAGCAAGTCTAGGGAGATCTACGGTCTGCCTATATCCAGTAAGGCGACAGAATCTAGAGGCTTCACAAAGTTGAAATCAAAATTTTCTATTGA
This sequence comes from Montipora foliosa, assembly GCF_036669935.1. Taxonomy (NCBI): domain Eukaryota; kingdom Metazoa; phylum Cnidaria; class Anthozoa; order Scleractinia; family Acroporidae; genus Montipora; species Montipora foliosa. The sequence goes on along the minus strand of NC_090871.1, from coordinate 43,140,504 downwards.
TGATGTGGAAATAAGAAAGGCCTTCTCATTAATAAGGTCCTGTATCTGTGAAACATGTACAATGCTTTCAATTTAAAATACTGAATGACATTTGATTTTATTCACAAATTCCCGCTCAGCTAAGATAGGTTTAATACAGAGCAATCTCTCCACTTTTTGTAATACTGGTGCGGAAACAATTGATCATTTATTTTTTTACTGGGTTTACTCACGTGCGTTTTGGGAAGAATTTGAATCTTATTGGATCGCTATAGCCAAGAACAAAGGAAACTTAAGTTAAAGACTATTTTAGTTGGGGTCACAGATACTAAATGTTCTCTGTTTAATTATTTAATTGTTTTAGTAAGCTACATTTATGGAACTGTCGTAGGAATAACTGTCGTCCATTCTTCCCTTCCTATAAGGAACTAGGAACTGAATGTCATATTGCAGCTAACTACAATAATAGGAAGATGCTAGAGGCTAAGTGGAAACCCGTGTTGAATTGCATTTTTTTAAGTACATAGGTGTGCGGTAACTAAATAAAAGAAAAACAAACTGTTAAAAGTAGTGTAAGAATTGAAGTCTAGGAAGTATTGTGTAGTAAGTAGTGGAAGTAATGTTTTGTAAATGGCATTGTACTTAGTGCTGTAAGTAGTGTCTATTTTGTTTTGTAAGTAGGGTTTTTCGTGGCGCAATAAAAACTTTCATTCACAAAAAAAAAAAAAAACTGGATATGGCAACAACATTGTAAAGGAGGCTATTCAAACTGCCCCACCAAAGAACTGGTACCGGTCATGAAAGAAGAAATGGAAAAATGTAGGCAGCATGAGCTCAAATTGTTTCAGCTTTTCCTCGGCCAAAGAAATGAAGCCAGCTTTCACAGCACACCCTATTCTAGCCATGAACACACATACATTGCAAATCCCAGCCATTACCCAAGCTGGCATAGTGGTGCACAGGCTACCCCAAGTCACCCAGGATCAAGCATGCCAGAATGGTCATTGGGTGCCTCCTACCATAACTCAATGGGTTTAGACCAAAAGTTCCTCTGGTACACCTAAATATATCAAACTGTAATGATCAAAACTCGTTTTGTGTTTAATGAATTTATTCCTCCGTTCTTTTTAGTATTATTAATCTTCGGGAAAAAAATGGAAACAAGTGAATGGTTAATCTTTTGCAGGCAGCTTGTGAATTTTGTTGGGTGACAATCTTAAACTTTCAAGTTCAAGTCCAAACAATAATATTGATAAAGATTAAGGTAATGGGATCTTTGTACTGTTTGCTTATTGGAAGCTAACAGTAAGAGTTGCTTCTAAATTTGGCAGAAGAAACATCCACCACTCTGCGCATCCTCTGAACCCGACATTATAACTCACACCGGTGGCTCAGTTGGTTGAGCACCAGGCTGTTACACAGGAGGTCGTGAGTTCAACTCCGGCCGGACCAACACTCAGGGTCTTTAAATAACTGAGGAGAAAGTTCTGCCTTTGTAATTACATCTGCAAATGGTTAGACTCTAGTCTTCTTGGATAAGGACAATAAACCGGAGGTCCCGTCTCACAACCCTTCAATGTTCATAATCCTGTGGGACGTAAAAGAACCCGCACACTTGTCGCAAAGAGTAGGGCATGTAGTTGACGGTGTTGTGGTCTGTCTTCTGTGGTGTATCATAGTTGGGAAGGTAAAATGGTGGTTAACCTCCTAGGGGACCTATGTCCTATTGTTACTCTACAATGTATGTATTCATACTCAATCAGTAAATAAATAATAAATATAACCATTATGGGTTGTTTTGATCAATTTGAGACACTATTACTCATTGATCAAAGTGTTTTACAACTTCTAACTGAAACAAAGTATGGTAAAACAAGTGGCCTAGACGTATCACAGTCAACTCATTGAAATACTACAATCATTTTAACTGTGGGGTTATGAAAAACTGCTATAGAATAACTTTCCTCAGACCATGAAACAGTTTGCAGTAGGTATTGTTTAATAGAATCGTTGAAGTGTATTAGTCTAGTCTGGTCTTTTGTTTTGACCCTTTAGAATGTAACATTGTTTTGAAGCTACACATCCTAGGCCTCAGCCCTTGACTAACAGAAGCTAACTGGGGTTACACTAACATTGTATAGTGTAGCTGTTTCATGGCCCAATGGAAATCACTTCACCCTGTCCTGTACAGTCTTGTCCAAAAATTGATGGTTTTTAATAACCCAAATAGCCAGGTATTTCAATACTCCAACATAACTACATCCAATCAAACAAAAGCCGGCACGACTTCCACATTATTTGGATACTCATTCAGTTGACTGAATCTGAATGTTCACAAGTGCTCTGAGTTTGCCATTAGATTGTGAAAAGTGGATGCTACGTTTGTAAATATTCCAATGTCCCCAAAACACTAATAATGGATTATGTGGGATTTAACAAACTTTCTCTGTTTGCTTTTCGATCCATACCTTTTCACACAGTGCATGTCTGACCTCAGTTGCCTCATGAGAAGGATCCCTTATGCTTGTACAGTCTCTCATCTGTAGTATCTTTCTTAACTCCTCCCTGTTCCTCTTTCCACCTCTTCATCAAGAGATAAATCGAGCTTCTTGAGATGGCATCTCCCTGCATAATACAAATGTTATGTGGCACCATGCATGCTAGGGTGGTTATGGGGGCTTGATCTCGGCTGCTTTCACTTTTCCGGAGGTAGGACCCTCCTCCTCCCCTTAAGTTGGCCATATGCAGCTTCTGTGAGCATGCGTGCTCTACTCAAGCAATAGTTAAAGTAATGCTGCTGAGGTGTCAATACAGCATTGGTAAATGGCTTAATTAACCGAGAACCAAGGGGGAATGTGGAATCTCCAACAATAAGAGGTGGGACACTTATATCCCCCACAGCTTCACCAACTGTTGGGATAAAACCTTCTTGTATTGAGTTCCAGAGGTCGGTTGAACGAAGAATTACAGCATCATGTGAGTTTTCAGGGAACCCACAGCTGCCCCAAACAAATCTATAATCTGAATCTACCAGGCCCATAAGTACTATAGAATAAAAGTTTTTAAAGTTATGATATTTCTTGCGTGCGTCAAGTCCACCAGGAGGGCATTTAATAGGAATATGACAGCCGTCTATTGCTGCCTAACAGCAAGGAAATTGCCAAACTTGTCCATATCCAAGATTTTTTTCTTAAAGTCATCCTGAGTCTTGGGCATATGACTTCATACTACCCAGGCCATCACGTGGCTGATTGTATACCCTGGGAAACATATAATATCAGAATAGCATTACAGGTTCCAAGTTGTTGTGGACATAAATGTGTAAAAACAGTACAATATTTTTGCAATATGACACATGTACAATGTAATTCTTAACTGGTGTAAAAATAATAATAATTGATATATAGCATGTGCTAATAATCATGAACATGAACCTTTTTACTTGGGAGTGAACCTCAGTTTTAAAAGAAGCTTACTACTGGTTTACCTTGTGGAAATTCCCAGAATTGAAATTTTCGTTTCAACTGGAAGCTGATAGATTAAATGGTTCTTCATGTCTTGCAGCCCTTTGGTACTATACTTTACAACAGCGTCAACATCTGCTCCCCTGATGGTTATGGTGACTTGTTGGTGTGGGCTTACATGGTTCTTTTTTATTGCAGGGATGATTTAATGTATGTCTGCCATGGAACATGCCTTGTGGGCTACCTTTGTCTCTTTTAGGTCAGTGGATATTATGATAAGGCAGGAAGTTGACCATGAAGTAGTCATGCTGAAAACCAAAAAAATATTTTAATCCATGACATTAAAACTACACTGTATGATCATTTCTATTATTGTCTGAAAATACTGTACTTTTACGTGTAAAGTACAAAGTTCTTACATTTTATGGCATAAACTTGTTATTGCAGTTGCTTAGAAACATGAACATTGCGGTCTTTGGACTTTGGTTTTCTTCATTTTCTGTTCTGTCTTTGGATTCACTGAGTATCCTAACACTCTGGTCCAGGTGATGAGCCCTGTAAGGACACTCCACTAAATGATTAATAAACTCCACTGTCCATTTGAAGCAGACATGTCTTCTGTGACCTGAAATTTAAACTAAAAAAAAGATAGCCTTTCCACCAACTGGCACAGTATTGCAACGTTAATTAGTGTCATAACATGTTTTACAATAATCCAATCACTATACAATGTGCTTCTGTAAAATCACAAAAAGCCCCTCTGAGGTGTATCAGTTTGGCTACTTAAAAGAATGTCTTCAAAACGTTTGAGAGAAATGAAGGTGGGTGTCTAAGTGGTGCTATGTGGGTATTTTTTGGACAGGATATTTCCTTATACCCCATTCACACAACAATTCATGTTTAAAGGGACTATGTCAGCTGGGGGGCACATGCGTACTAGGGCCCACGTTAAGACTAATTTTTATACTAACTGATTACCCAAATCCACCATTTTTCTCCCTCACGTTTATTACATGAAGATAGTTTACGTGCCTGTTTTTGGAATTTATGGAAATGGACCAGGCTACCGTTAAAAGCGAGTGCAATGCGGCAAGTGTAGCTTTTTTTTTTTTCGAAGGCTGTGTTGCATTTGATATAAATCTTCTGTTAGATATTAGTAAAAGAGTGCAAACTATTTTTATGCTTTTCCCCCTTTAAATTCCACAACTTCTTCGAAATAGTGCTGCATATCCTGAAGCTTGTTTTACTGGGCCTTAAGACAATAGTGACAAACCCAAGGTTGGGAGTTAATTGGCTATGAACAAAGGCCCATAGCCGCTTTAATAAAATCTTTAATAATTTCCAACTAAACTTAACTTACAATAGAAAACTTATTTCTGGCCCAGAAAAGGTGAGGGCCCAAAACACGCCCAAACTGAATGCCGAAGGAAAAGGGGAGGGACGGGAGGGATGAAAAAACACTTCTCACCACTATTAGTAGCAAAAGTGAATGCCTCAATTATCTAGACTAACTGAATGTGTATCACAATCAATAGGGGGCTTAATCTATTGAACTATCTATGACCCCTCGGCATTCACCCGGATGTTGTCACGTCAATAGTGAAAGTAACACAACATATCCTTAACAAAATAAAATAAATGGGGAAAGCATAAAAATTCTATTCGCAGGCAAATATTTCATTTATGCTTTTCCCCCTTTAAATTCCACAACTTCTTCGAAATAGTGCTGCATATCCTGAAGCTTGTTTTACTGGGCCTTAAGACAATAATCACAAACCCAAGGCTGGAGTTAATTGGCTATGAACAAAGGCCCATAGCCGCTTTAATAAAATCTTTAATAATTTCCAACTAAACTTAACTTACAATAGAAAACTTATTTCTGGCCCAGAAAAGGTGAGGGCCCAAAACACGCCAAAAAGCATAATGATTATCTAAAATCATGATGCTTGCCCCACCCAAAGGAAATGCAGCCCTACTATAGCCAATAGAAGAGGAACAACCTAATGATAACATTAAAATGATGGAAATGGATTTTTATGCAAATTTTTAAAGAGGACTGCTGCCCTTGCAAGTCAGACCTTGATGGTACACAACTTTATGGTGGATGGACTGCCGCCCTTGCTAGTCAGCCCTACATCGTATAGCAAAATAAGACTAAGTATCTATACCGAACTCCCAGGCTGATCATAACCACTGCCCTTGCAAGTGAGATGATCAGCCTGGAGTTATGGAACAAGTAGCTTCCCCCGCAAGCCACCTGTGTACTTATGAAATTATGAAATGAAATTAAGATGATAAAGAAGGAATCCGAACATATTTCTGAAAAGCATTGGACTTCCAACGGCCCAAAGCCCTGATCTGGGCATCAGACATTCCGGCCTCTGCAGCATAAGAAGCAGCCCCTATCCGAAAACTATGCCCCTTATATCTAGATGGGTCAAGACCACAGTACTCAAAGGCAATGGAGAGTTGGTTGGTAAAATGAGTTCTAACGACAGCAGAACCATCAGCTAAAATAAAAAGGGGGCCTGGCTTACGCCCTCTAACCGACAAATATTCTAAAATCAGATGCACTGGACCAAATTTATCTTGACGATGAATCACCAAAGAAAAGGGTCGTTGGTTATAGTTATGCTTAAAATCCAAAAAGGTGCACTTCAGTGCCACAACCTTTTGATTTTTATCCACCAACTGCACCAGCTGATGAAGCTGCATAGGAGATCCACCTCCCTTGGAGCTGGACAGGGTGATTTCACCGATCCTAAGGCAGGCAAAAAATGCAAGGGAGTACATTGCACGAAAAAGACAAATCTCATAAGGAGAACGACAGAGATTATTGGTGGCTGCTAAAAGCCTATGCAGTATGGGCAGAGTGATTGGAAGCCTACTATCTAAACGAGAACCAACTTTACCATAACCCTTGAGCATCTGAAGGACAAAAAAGACCTTAGTGGGATCGGAAAGCCCTGATAACTTATGGCAGTAGCCTAAGGCAGAGACATAAGTATGCACAGTGGAAGGAGCGTAATGATGGTTATACATGTAAGCAATAAAAAGGGCTAAAATTGAAGGGGAAATTGGAAAACTTGTTAAAACACCAGGAAATGTAGCATGCAAAAACAGATGAAAAAGCTTCCAGGAACGTTGATAAGTTGGAAGCGACGAAGGTTGAAGGCTGGATCTCAAAAGCGAAGATATTACGGGTGCCAGTTCTGAGGCCGCAGATGCAGAGGAATGTCTGTTGGGCCCGGTTCCATATGGGATTGTGCTAAACGTTGGAAAGTCTCGACCTGTAACCGAGAGAGAGAGTCCGCAAGAGTGTTATGCACTCCCCGGACATGTTTTGCTCTAAAAAGTATGTTATTACGTAAACAAACCAACACCAGTGCCCGCATGAAAAACATTAAGGCCTTATCTTTGCATGACTGCTTATTTATAGCATGGACAAGGGCCTCATTGTCAGTGAAAAAAAGAATACAACGGTTTTGCATCTCATGCCCCCAAAGGTGTAAGCTAAGCACGATTGGGTAGAATTCCAAAAAGGCAATATTTCTGTGTAACCAATTGGTAGGCCATTTCCCATAGCACCATTTGCTGCCAAAAACTGCACCAAAGCCTAATGCTCCCGCAGCGTCTGTATAAAGCTGAAGTTTGTCGGAACTAGACCATGTGTCTTCAAGAAAGAAAGTTCGGCCATTAAAATTGGACAAAAAGGATTGCCAAAGCTGTAAATCTAGTTTAACCTCCCTAGTTAGCCGTATAAAGTGGTGTGGGAAACGGATCCCAATAGTAAGGTCAATCAGGCGTCGCAAAAAGGCCTGACCCGGTACAACCACAGAACAAGCGAAATTTAGCAAACCAGTCAAGGACTGAACTTCCTTTTAGAGTAACTTTCTTGCAGGTTAAAAAATCTGAAATAGTGGCAACACATTTTTCAAGTTTCTCCTGAGGTAGACGGGCCTCAAAAGAAACGGAATCGAGTTCAATGCCAGCAAATGAAAGTGTGGTAGCTGGACCACAAGTCTTTTTTGGTGCCATGGGAATGCCAAGGTAGGAGCAAAGGTCAAGAAATAAATGTAACTGGCCCTTGCATAGCGTTTGGGAAGGGGCAATAATAAGAAAATCGTCAAGCAAATGAATTATGTGGTCAATTTTCATTTTCCTCTGGGCAATCCATTCCAGAGCAGAACTTAGGGTCTCAAAGGTTCTACAGCTACTAGAACATCCCATGGGCATGCAACGGTCATAGTAATATAAGCCCTTCCAACGGATACCCAGCAAGCCATGATCCTGGAAACGAATGGGAATAATCCTAAAAGAATTTTTTATGTCAGTTTTGGCGAGGAAACACCCGCGTCCTGCAGCCTTAATGTGTTGGATGGCATCGGAAATTGTGGCATATGACACACTACAATTTTCTGGGGAGATGCCATCGTTAACAGAGGAACCCCTAGGGTAGGATAAATGATGTATCAACCTAAATTCCCCAGAGGTTTTCTTAGGCACGACACCTAAGGGAGAAACTCTAAATGGATGAAAGGGAGGCTTATGAAAAGGGCCCGCCAAACGACCAGCCTCACATTCCTTGTTAAGCTTGGCATCAACCACCTCTGGGTTATCCAGGGCTGAAAGCAAATTGGTGGCATCAGACGAGACTCTAATACCTTCATAATGTAGTGGAAAACCTTCTCTAAAACCCCTTGACAAAAATTCTGCTATGGAATGGTTGTACCCAGAAAGAAGAAACTCTAAGCGATTTACCCGTACAGGGGTTGGTAAACTAAGATGGTGTGGGCTTGGGCTTGGCAGGCAGGGGCTTGGAAGGCTGAGGCTGCTTTGTGGAAGGTCGACCATGAGCACGAAAATTACAACGGCTAGCCTGGTGAAGACCGTCACATTTAAAACACTGATGTTTAAAATTACAACCAGCAGCACACTCTACACCCCGATTAAACTTAAGGCAGTAGCCTTTAGGAGGGATGTGATTGTGCATTTTCGGCTGCACAGAGGTTGATTGCAATTGAGACTTTTTAAAGGGGGAGCGTTGTGCACGCATCCACAACTCCCAATGAATACTGCTCCAAGGGAATGACGCTGGTTGTGTCTGCCTTAGAAAACGAAAATTTTCATCATAAAACTGCGAATTAAAGCCCCGGAATGCCAAGTCCTGCACCACCTCCCCATATTTCATGAGGGCGGGGGCCTCATGGGGAAATCTGCTGGTATATATTCCTACAAAAACATGAAAACAGCTCAACCATGTTTCAATTGATAAGATTTTTCTAGTTTTGTTGACAGGTTCAAGGCAAAGAGAAGGAAAGGGTCCCTTCTCAGAACTAGATATTGTCACCTGATATTTACTTTCGACTAATGGATTGGCCAACAGGGCACCAAATTCTATAAATTCGTTATTCCATATTTTGGAACGCAGTTTGTTAGATATACGAGCATCAATGGGAAGGCTTGGACTGGAAAACAATTCTGTAGGTAGCACTGGATTTATGACTGGCAGCTCACCTGACAAAGCTGACTGCGCCGCAGCAACTGATCCTTGCACGATGTTATCGGCCAAACCTGAAGATGAAACTCGAGGCAAGATTGGCAACTGATGGGATGAACTCACTGATGAGCTGGCATTTGGAGAACTAGTAGCAGCTGTAGGCATAGGAGCGCCTGAGGTTGGCACGGGGTCGGGAACCACCAAAGGCAACTCTGTTAAAGTGCCAGGAGCAGGACCACTGATGCCCTCACTCGCGCCAGTCAAAGCCAAGGGAGCGTGATGAATTGTATCAGAAGAAGAAAGACGTTTTGTCACTTCGTCAACCACTCTGGCCACCAACTGATCCATAATCCCTGACGGAAGAAAGGGCACCTGAGATTCAGAGGAGGGATGGCTAACTGCAGAGGACTGTTGAATTGGCACAGGCAAACCACTTGTTGAAGAAGATGGTTGTGTTTCCACTGGTGAACTGTGCCTTGTGGAGGATGGTTGTGAAGCAACTGGTGGACCACCAGCGGCATGAGAAGGTCCTGCAGAGCGTTTAGGTCTCTTTCATGAGGGTTCACCGGTGGAGGCCGCCTGAATTACCTTTGCTGAGGGGTTATGTGAACGAACTGTGCGCTTGGGAGGCATAATGAATCTGAAAGAAAAAGGAAACCGGTAGACCACTGGAGATGCAAACCGGCCAAACGTAAACAATTCTGGAAAGCAGAATAACCAAAATTAATTCTCCCAAATATCCGGGCATGGACATAACTAAAGGGAGAGCCTGGCACACAGTTAAACACAATAAATAAGTGCAATAAATAAGTGCAATAAAAGGAGGGACGAATCCCTGAACGACATGATATATCAAACAACCATGAGACAGTGGACGAATCCAAGTTAAACATGATTAAGATGAAGCCTGGAGAGCCTGTCTGACCAAAGGTCAAAACAGTAACTCCCGTTACTGCCTAACATAAAACAGTGGACGAATCCACACTAAAACAGGGGACGAATCCCCTGAACAGCATGATAGCCAAAATACCATGCGACAGCATATGAATAAAAATCAAGCATGATTAAAATGAGGCCAGGGGAGCCTGTCAGACACAAAGGTCGACGCAATAACCCCCTTTGATGCCTAACACAAAAGCAGTGGACAAATCCACAATGCAACAAAGGACGAATCCCAAATGATCATGGTAAATAAAATCTACCACTAGCAAGTGGACGAATCCACATATAAAAACTATGGACTAATCCATAGAAAAACATGATAAACGAAAACATCATGAGATGGTGGACGAATCCACATGGGAGGACACAGCCTCAGGAAAAAATTGGATGAATCCATAACAGCGAAAAATATAGCATGACTTCAAGCCAGAACTTAAAATGAGGACGAATCCCCTATAAAAAGACATCAAAATCGTTCAAAATTGCCTATGAGAGGAAGACAAAAATTAGAGAGAAATTGAAAACCGAGGGAACTAAGGTGTGAAAATTGAAAGCATGCCTAAAGCTTTTAGGATGGCGCCCCTATAACTGCGATATAAATGATATTGCCCGGCAGGATTAACGTGAACACCATCTGCTAAGTAGAAATTCTTAGCAGGATGAGAAAATGGCTTATGAAGCCAACAAAAAACATTTGGTATACAATCCAATACGACGCCAAGATACTGCCTAAGAATATCTGAACGCCGAGCAAAACTCGCTGCTTCAGCGTGAGAAGCGCCACGTGGAATAACATGACAAACGCAGACGACCCGCACCGAATAACTATCTATAAGCAGGCGAACTAAGCTTTCAATTTGAGAACCGACCACCTCTGGACTGAAATCGACTAGGTCATTTGTTCCCACCTTCAAGATGACAATATCAGGCGCAAAACGCTCGACCACGTGGAGATCGAAAGAATGAAGTTTCGCGACAGTACGGCCGCCGATGCGGTGTAAAAATACCGAAGCCGTGCCGCGTAGGTTGAAAAATTTGTCAGCACGGGAGTCAAAATTAGATTGTAAATCGCGATGCAACCTTTTTACGAAAGAATGGCCGAAAATAAGGACGGTGGGAACCTCGCCGGCCATGAAAAAACAGTATTAAGATGAACCGCCTTCGACAAACAACGACACAGTAATAACAACCGAACCAAAGGCAAGTACAGTCACACAATAACGGATCGTCAAAGAATATAAACTAAGAGGAATGGACCACGTACCTCAAAATTATACCAAAATCCAGGGAACAATGAAAAAACACTTCTCACCACTATTAGTAGCAAAAGTGAATGCCTCAATTATCTAGACTAACTGAATGTGTATCAAAATCAATAGGGGGCTTAATCTATAGAACTATCTATGACCCCTCGGCATTCACCCGGATGTTGTCACGTCAATAGTGAAAGTAACACAACATATCCTTAACAAAATAAAATAAATGGGGAAAGCATAAAAATTCTATTTGCAGGCAAATATTTCATATTTTCGTTTGTTGTTTTCGTTAGCAGGCAACTCCATGCCGCTGTAATAACACATGTTGTCGAAAAACCATGGCGAGAATGACTGGTTGCCCCTGTAAAACAGTAAAAGTGCACTGCACTGATTTACACTGTATGTACCTGTGGTGCGAAATAAAAGTCCTGTCAAAACAAAGCAGTAAAACTATTTATAGTGGCTGAGTCGTTCATTTGTCTGATGCATGCACAATGCTATCTTAGCAGTATTGCTCTTACGTTTCTTTACAAGTCGACTCAATGTTTTTTCATAGCAGAATCAGGGACCTGTTGTAGCCCTTTCAGTGACGCCTGATAGAGAATCACAGGGTAAAGGTAAGAAGTTTAGTTTTATTTTGCACTTTATTTACATTAATTTTTCATGCACTATAATTTGATGCTGACATTTGGATTTTGAACTGGAAAATTATTTCAAACGTTTTGCTTTCCATATCGAAAGTTCTTATGGCTTGCTTTGTCTTTGTCTGCACTTCGCATTGGTATGGACACAAGAATTCTTACAAGCCACATGTATATCAGTGCCAGATAATCATGAGTTTTGCGTGAAATAATTTCGAAAGTAATGCTTGGTTAAAGATTGAATTATTCTCCTGTCCTCTCTCTCAGATTCATGTTAACACAGTGCAAAAATATAGTTCAATATTTATAACTTTCAGGAATTTATCTCAACTTTGGATGAAAAGACAGTGCGACAACTTTGTGTGAGGACTCTAAGTAGAGGGGCGGGTAGCATGGAGGATGTGGATAGTCTTCTTATGATGGAAGATGATAAAGACGACACTGACAATGATTGTGGTTAGGGCATTGCAAGCAGTGGAGATCCACAACCACCCCACAGTGAACCAATCCCAAACTGGTGTAAATGTAGGTTTTCTCAACCAGTGTGTAACATTAACAAGGCGTTTCCAGAAATTATGTCTGGATCCCGAAGTACTTGAACTGTGCATTAGAAATAGAGCAGATATTAGAAGTGACCGTGAAGATAATAGTACATCTTCTTTCCGCAAGGCTGCTTACCGTCAGTTCATCTTGGAAAAGGTAATCGAAAGGTTGCCCCTGCTTGTGTGGTGTTGAGAGTGAGAAGACATTATCCTTCGCCAACTGGAATGTACATGAGTTTCAGACCAGAATAATCTTTTGTAAATTTGTGATTCTTTTATTCTTGGTTGGCTGCTCACAACAGAACTTTTAATACTTTGTCAATTTATTGTTGAGAAAAGGTACACATTTCTTGTCATGATTGCCTGGTCTACCACTTTAGCAACTTATCAACTTATTCCAGATTTTATTATCCTCTATTTCAAGCAGTATTTGTACGTCATTCAAGATAAAATATATACATTTCACATTTTAAGTGATACAAGGGGGCAACACAGACTAATGTTAAAACCAGAGAATCTTAAAATAAGTCATTTCTATGGTTCTCAGTTGAGAGAGAAAGGAACAAACTTTCAATGCGCAAAGTCATCATGTTGTCAAGGGCAACCTCCTTGCAATCATGATGGGCTTTATGTCATGAGCACTGAAGCCTGCAAATATGTTCTTTAACAAGCTCCTCAAGGGCCTAAATGTCACCACTGAAAACAAGCGAGTTGCCCTTGACAACATGCTAACTTGGTT
>NC_090871.1:43099941-43122441 GCF_036669935.1 Montipora foliosa | reverse complement strand
CTTCAAATGCTTTATTATGTGTAAAATAAGGATCAGTTGTTATCAGGTGTACAATGCACTCTATTCAGCAGATGACCATTCCACTACTTCTACCATGATTATACAATTTCATTAGTGATGTCCATCTCTTATTTGAATCTCAATAATTTTGTAAATCCTACATTTTAAGCAGTGTTGTTTATTTGATGTAACTTGCACATTATTTCCAGTGAGATAAGCTAGTCATGTCCAATTAAATTTAAGAAAAAAATCTTGCTTTCAATTTTTTGTAATGTGATATGTAAAACCTGTGACAATGTATTTACAGTTGCTATTATGCATGTCACCATCAGAAAAACCTATCCCCAAAGATGAAGCCTGGCCCTGGTTGTTCAAAAGCTGGATAAAGCTACATGTATCCACCCGAAAAAATCGCTATACAACAGTAAGTGTAGTAAAAACATACTATGCTATCCACTATGGTCATATGTCTAATGTCATACTATGCTGATCCTCCGGTAAGGAGAATGCATAAACAAAGAAGAAAGTTGCCTGCAGGGATGTGAGAGCCTGGTATTAGTGGCTGACTATACCAGGTACTCTGCTTCATGCATTCGGGATTATTGCAGGAGGTTTTCACAACTGCCTCTGTGCCAATCCCCTTGTCTCAACTGTTGGGTTGTCAGCCTTGCATATGTGACAAAACTTGAACAGAAGTAATAACTGGGACAAGAAGACAATGTGCTTGGGCTCTGAGCGAAGATTTTTGTCCTGTACTGACAACCTGTAACAGAAGATAAATTTATAATTAAAAAAAAAACAAAAGTGCAGGATATCATGAAATTTAGCCCATAATAGTAATAGGCAATCACTGTCAACTATGGAATTTTTCCTAATACCATCAAAAGGTTAGTCGATGATTTTTTGTGAATTTGAAATTTCGAACATGTACATGTGACTGCAATATTTATAGTGGTGACAAATATTATTGTAGTTAAATAGAAATATGTAATTAATAATACCATAGTAATACTAACTTCTTACTAACGGAGCGCGAGGGCCGTACTGGGGAATATTGGCCCGAGGTCATGGCAGTATGGACCGAGTGCAGCGAGGTCTGTACAAAAACGACCAAGGGCCAATATTCCCCAGTACGGCTCGAGCTAGCTCGGTTAGTAAGTAGTTTATTATATGGCTTTTTAATTACCTTTTGCCTTGTTTTTGCAAGCCCGTAATCAGCCCGTGGGCATTACGGAAGAATAATGCCCTACAGTTCAGTCACAAATTAGCCAAATAGAATGAGCGTTATATCGGCTACAAACACAAGCCAATGATATAATAATGTTTTATAACCTTAATAATAGTAATAACCACAACAAGCTTCACGTAAGGAAACTTTGCTCTTACCCTTTGTGTTTTCATCTTCCATCTCTGTTTCTGTCTCAGTTTCCGTCTGACTCTCGTACAATGAGCCTGATTCAGCCTGGTCCTCCACTTCCAATTCATCTAACCCATCCAGATCTTCTTCCCCTTCGTCAACTTCAATATCTGGCTTTCTCAGCTTCCACACCTTCAGCAGAATCTGTGATGTGCAGGGTTTGGGCTTCCATTTGTAGCTTTTCACTAAAAAGCAAGACATTTCAGATTTTTTCACACTATGAAAAGTGGTAGTCACAAAGTAAAGGGCAGGATATACTGACAATATGCAAGGTACTATCAAAAACTGGACATGAAATAAACTACGATACATATAGTTACAACTTTATAGTGTATACTGCAATCTATTTTGGCTGCATAGTTGAAATCATGTCTAGGGTAATCGTCTGATTTCTCCACTATATTTTACAAAAGTCTAATAATAATAATGATAATTTTTTCAAACGGAATTTTTAAAAATGACCAGAAATAATCCCTGGATTATACATTCTTTGCATAGCCCTTTAAAAAAATATCCATCACACACAAAGCAAAAAAAAAAAAACCATCCTAAGCCTTGTAACCTGACTGTATGTAATCATTTGCCTGAACTATACCTTGTCTTTGCCACTTCTTCTGTTCCTTCCTCCGACTCTTCAATTATCCTTCGATGTTTTCAATTTATTATTCAGCTGCTTGATTTCTTCCTTTAAAGTACTCAAGCTATTCTTCAACTGCCAATTTTCTTGCTTGAACACTGAGCAACTGGAGCAGTCGGTCAAGCATTCTTCTTCTGCGTTCGAGATGTCAGCTTGTGGTATATGTAAATCTTCAGTGCTGTTGTCTTCTAGCTCAACGCCGGCCGGTTGTCTGCACTACTCGTACTAGCAGTCAGCTTTGGAACTTTGGGATCTGGTTCGTCTGTCTCCTCTGTCGAAGTCTGAGAATATTCCTTGAAATTTGCCATCCCTGCCTTAATAGCCTAGAAACCAAGATATGTACATAATTTTTAAGGCTTGACTAGACAAGGTATTAGAAACATATCATTCCTAAAACGATAGGACAGAGACTTAGTACTTGTGAGATATCTCACCATTCTTTTGCCTCGATTACTCAGGGGTTGTTCGTCCTCTGCTGCATGTACCTCAGCGTGAACTGTCAGGAAAGCGGTATTTCCGAAGCGGTCTCGCTCTAAACACGGAATTGATAGAGCTTTTTGGTCCTTCAACAATGTGTAGTTTCGAACAAAATCATCTGGCTTGAAATGCTTCGAGCATATCACGGAACTCTTCAATGGCTCCCATTGAGCACGTTTCAGTCTCACAAAATCTGTCCATCTATTCCTCATTTCTTCGCCTCTGGACGCTCATCGCTGTAAAAACGGTATCGTATGGAGCCCTATTCCATTCTCTAAGCTTCTGGACGTTACTACACCCTCCAACAAACACATTCTGTGCGGCATATTTGTGACCAATATCAGTCTAACCTTAACAAATACAACAAGTGAAACTGTGCGAAATACGGATTGTTGGGTTTCTTCGAAGTGACGTCACAGTAGTCCGCCAGACACCTTGATCCTTGAAACGCTGGTCGCGAGCCAAAATGGCGGCGATTTTAGCACGATTTTTCCTTACTTCAAACGGGGCCATAAAAATTAAAAGGATTCTGACCGAATCGGAACAATTTTGTTGAAAGAAATAACTCACAAAAGCATGAAGATTTTTTTAAGCGAAAAAAAAAAATTTAGGGTTTTAGGTGCACTTTTAAAGGGAAAAAGTACTGTCCATAAAAAGTTTCTCTAAAAATACTTAAAACGTTTCCTTCCTCCCCAGGAATTCGAAAATAACTGGCCGTTTTGTCCAGTTTCCGTGTAAAAATGTGACAAGGGCCAGTTTGGGAAGTTGTCTCTTTCGTGACTGTGGAGAGCGCCATCTTGGATATGACCATTGTGGCGATGCAGCAGAAAATAGTAAACAAACTTGTTCGACACTCAACTCAAAGTTCTAGTTCCCCGATCAACTTTCTCATGTTGTGGTGACCTTTCTGCTCCAAGTAAAAAGCTTTCGTAATTAAAGCGTTAACAAATCTTTCCCATTTAATAAATTTTTAAAATTGCTCAAATTGGGACGCTGTCTGGTCTTGAAGGGGATTTTGTTCCATACATGTAGAACAGATCCCCTGTAGGGTAGGCTCGCTTTCACAGACTCAGTTCTTGGTCTGGGGATAAATTATAACAATTTGATTGTGAGTTCCTGAGATTGTGGGAATGCACATTTGAAATATTAGCAAAAATCGGCTTTAAGTACGGTATGCTATGGTTTATTTCTTTTTTCCAAGCCAAGTTCATCCAACAGATCCCCTGAGCAATCCCCATAACCGGAAAAGGTGACACTTCTTGCAACCCAATGCTGCAGCTTTTGAAGTTTGTCTGATGATCCCTTACCAATACAGCCCCAAATGGGGACTACATGTACAGTAAATAAAATAGTTCATTATAAGCGCATTATACATGTACATACGTGTTCCAGTTTCATGTGGTATGGTAGGACTATTTCGCCTGAGGGACTGCAAGACCAGCCAATATTTTCTTTGAGATACACTGTACTGTACGTAGCATCAATGTGTGGCCGCCATGTAAGAGATGGCATCAATGTGGACTCCAAGGGATTTATATTTGACAACCTGGTCAAGGGGTGTGTTACTAACTCAACTGTAAAGTTGTCATGAATTTGGGATAATTTTTGTGTTGGCTCCCTATAAGCATTTACTTTGTTTTCTTGACATTCAAAGATACGGTAATTTACATGTACATGTATTTGCTGTCAGCCATGATTTAATGATTTAATAATTAATTCCATATCACGATTCATTTTACGTTCAAGGATATAAGGGTTGTCTGCAGATGAGGTAAGAGTAGTATCATCTGCATACATTTTGGGTTTTGAGAACAAATTACATGATGGGAGGCCATTAAAAGTAGTACATGTACATGTAAATAACAGAGGTCCAAGAATAGAGTCCTGTGGAATGCTGCATGTCAGATTACAGGAATCAGATTGGGTCCCATTTATAAAAGTTACCTGTCTTCGGCAGGCCACAGCAGCATATAAATAGGACTGAAACCACCTAATAGATTGAGAATGGATCCATAGAGTCTAAGCTTTCCTAATAGAATGTCATGGTCAATGGTATCAAAAGCTTTCTTCAAGTCTAGAAATATTATGCCATTTAAGAGATTTATATCAATATTATAATGTATGTAATTCATTTGCAACCTCCAACAAAGCTGTTTCTGTGGAATACATGAGTCTGAAAAGCAGATTGGGATTCCATTAACAAAAAATACGACTGAAATATTGATATAGTACTGTTGGTTAAATACAACTATTTCATTGAGTTTACTGACGACAGGGCAGAACTGATATCGGTCTATAGTTATTAGGATCAGACTTGGGACCTTCTTTAAGGGAATGTTTACGAAAACATATTGAGGGTGGGGGGCGCCCTGATGAGAAAAGACAGTATCTACCATCTAAGAAATTTGGAAGACCCCTACTTGTGCATTAAACATTTTTCAGGGACCCCCTTGTAGTATCCCTAAAATTTGAGACATAGCTGTACCTCATGGCCAAAATCAATACACGATTTAGAAGTCAGAAGAAGAAGCAAAACAAATTACAGTGCAACTACGCATACGCGTATTATACGCGCGTATTTTGCGTATACGAGTATGTCTATACGCGCGTATATGTCTCTTTGTTATGCATTCCCATAAGTTCTTTTTGTGAAGCATGTTGGTCAAACAAAAGACCTGTTATTTTTATGGGAATGAAAAAGGCTTCAAAGCGAAATTTGCATATTGTTAAAACCTCATGCCGATCAATGAAAGCTATCATATTTCGAGTTTTCGATCACTTCGCAAATTCACAGACAAACTTGCTCGATCTTACGCTACCAAAAATGGGAAAGAAAATTGAAACAGTCGCTTGAAGTCCCTATTTCAACAGTGAACTTTATGTTTTTACAAGGAAAGTTCTGTGTTTCAGCACGTGTGTCGGCAAGTCGTTTGCGAAATGTTTATTGTCTGAATTTTGCGTTCTTTAAGATCCTCGTCGAAAAAATGATATCTGACACAGATCATCATTCATTCAAACGGTAAAATGCTCTTTCCTTGACGAAAAATTTGTTTATCAATGTTTCTAAGGTGCGCCGGTCACGTTTAGTTATTTTGTACTTCGAGGAAAAGTTCTGTGTTTCGGAACGTGTCGGCAAGTCACTTGCAAGATGTTTTTATTGTCTAAAGCCAGCGTTCCGAAGACCTTGTCGAAAAAATGATATCTCCGGTTATAAACTTATATTTGACACAAATCGTTCATTCAAACGGTAAAATGCTCTTTCTTTAGCCGAATAGTTGTTGATCAAAGTTTCTATGGCGCGCTGCTCATGTTTAGTTATTTTTTTTACTTCACGGAAAAGTTCTGTGTCGGATCTGTGTCTCGGCGCGCGGCCATGGGCCGAGCGCGGTTCTTGCTCTGCAATCGGTTTATTTTTTTTTTTTTTTTCGTTTTGTCGGAGAGCTGAACCAGACTTCCACTCGGCCACATAGTCAGTGGGACTTCCAGTCACGCAACTTAGGATGTTTATTCGCCAAAAAGCTGTTAAAACGTTAATGTACTTAAAATTTTATGAATATAGTCCGCTTTTTATTTACAACAAAATATATTTTTTTGTGTCTTATTGAAACATGTAATCGTGACTTTTAAGAAAGAAAGCTAAGACTATTACGTCATCGGAGATTTCACAACGGTTTCGACTGATGGTGCAATCGGAGATTTGACAACGGCTATAAGTAATGGTGCAATACCTTTGTGTGCAGCCGTTGTTGTCCGTTTGTTGTGCTACAGATTGATCAAGTGATTTTGGTTCTATAGTCCGATTTTTGAATCAACAACAAGGACTGCTTTGTACTACGTTGCGACTACGTGGTGAAAACAGATAAAATTTAGTTTTGTTTGAGCAGGGTCATTCGGTCATATAGTCAGTGGCACTTCGAATCACGCAACTATTGTGTGTGTGTGCAGTTTTTGTTGTCAGTGTTGTTGTGTTGTGATACAGATTGATCAAGTGATTTTGGTTCTATAGTCATCAGTGAATCAACAAGGACTGCTTTGGAATGTGTACTACGTTGCGCTATAGTGGTAAGAAAACAGATAAAATTTTTTTTTGGTGGAGAGCAGTCCCAAATTTCTATTCGGTCATATAGTCAGTGGCACTTCGAATCACGCAACTTATGATGTTTACAGGTATTCGCCAAAAAAAGCTGTAAAAAAACGTTAATGTACTTAAAATTTTATGAATATTTCCACTCTTTTATTTAGTACAAAATATATTTTTTTTTTTGTGTTATTTAAGCGGTTGATTCGAAGCGAGTATTGAATACATAAAAGGTCATTATGTCATCCATGGAATGTGTCGACGTTTCAACTTTCATTGGTAGGGAAATAACCACCGTACTAAACATAGCCGTGGATAACGTAATTCTTAAATTAAGTGACGCGTGTGACTACTTTGCTAGGCCTTTACTCGTGTAAAAAAAACCAATTAAATTTAATCGCGACTTTTAGGAAAGAAAGCTGTAGTTGTTAAAAGTGTTATTATCGTATCGTTCATACCCATAGATATCCTGATGACAGTTTTAATTAAGACCAAGACCATTACGTCATCGGAGATTCCTCGGAGATTTTCACCTCGGCTATAAGTGATAGTGCAATAAGTTCGTGTGCAGTCGTTGTTGTCAGTTGTTGTGCTACAGATTGATATAAATGCTTCGGCCTAAAATAATGTTCAGTTCAGTTCTGCTTGAACGATATCTTTCACTCGGAGTTCCGCGGCTGCAGCAGCATCACGCCTGGGTCTGAACATTGGTGCGTCCGGGTTGAGTGTCATAGCTGTTTCTTGATTGTCGTCTTCATCACAGGACAGCTCTAACGGGTACAACAGCTGCACAGGACGCTCGACGTGTGACCGTCCGACCCGTAACTTAGCACCACGAACTACTCCATCTCTTCCAGCAATCAGTTGCTCCACAATCCCCAGCGGCCAGCAATTTCGGTTTCGTTCATGGGACTTCACGATAACAACGTCTCCAACAGCCAGAGAATTCTCTTTTCCTTTCTTTCCGCGTCTGAGCGGTGGTGACGCTCACGCACGCAGCGCGCTCAAGTATTCGGTCGTCCACCTACGCCACATCACATCTTTCGTTTTCATCAGGAACTTGGCGCGTTTCCTTAAATCTCTTTCTTCTATGTGATAGGGCTGCAACTCGGGCAGAACACTGGAGTTTAACATCAGGAAAACATTCGGTGTTAACGTCGGAAGTTGCACGTCGTCTTCCACGTAACACAACGGGCGGTTGTTCATCGCAACTTCAATGTCCAGGATGACTTCACTCAGTTCTTCCCAGGTAAGCAGACCTTGGCCAACTGTTTTGTAGAACATGGACTTCATCAATCCAATGAGACGCTCAAACTGTCCACTGGCTTAAAGGTGAATTACACATAAAACCGAAGCAATGTGGATTGGCTCCTGTTTTTAATAACTCGAAAACACCTCTATGCATTTGAACTGGTTTTGAAATGGTAAAAACCAGCTCTAGGGGTTCATTTAGTTACAAGAACGAGGAATCAGTGCAAAAGAAATTTCTACAATAAGCTCAACAGGAATGATATTCACATACGCTTGTGCTTGTGGAAGTTGGAGAGGGCCTTTCCCTGCTCTTGGTAAGGTCACTATTATTAAAAGTTTTATAAGTCTTGTCGAATTATTCCTTCTCCTTACGAAGTTTATAAAAGCTTTTCAAACAATTATATATCAGCGCGGTTCTAAAACGAGGGTAAGGGTTCGATACGAATACAGCAACGTATCCTAAACATGCATAAAAGCTAACCTTAAACTTTTGTTTAGGCGAAATGAGGCCCTAAGTTTCTAAGGTTAGCTTTTATGCATGTTAGGATACTTTTTGGATTTGCGTTTATCCTTACCCTTACCCTGACCCTGGGTCTTACCTTACGCGTTTGTAGAAACGCCAATCTATATAGTTTTTCTTTGGAAGGGTCCTGATAAAATCGCCAGGACCCGCAGTAATATAAATGGACTCTTCGAATTTGGTGGCCTAAAGGGTAACTGATCTTACAACATCAATTATGTCATTACCACTCTCATGGATTGGAAGATTTTTAAGTGATAATTCGTATCCCTGGAAAGCGTATCTGTTGCATTTACTAAAACCTTTGGTGGAGAATTTTTTTGTTCATTGTGATTATAAGATCAATGACTATAACATTTTCTCAATATTTTATAAGGAGATGTTACATTGGTTGTCAGATTTTCGTTCTAAATTCGACCCTGTAAGTTCACGTGAAACAATTATCTGGAACGATTGTAACATTAGAGTAAACGGTAAAGCTATCTTTTATAATAATTATAATAGTGCAAACATTGTTCTTTTAAGTGACTTAAAATTTGATTTGAGTAACACAGAGTCCTTTAACCTTGCATAACATAGTGGTTTAAAAGACTTTCACTTTCTGACCTGGACTGGTGTTTGTTGCGCTGTACCAAGTCATCTAACAATTCAAAGCCGTGAAGTTAATAGAGATCATGTTAGATCACTGCAATTTAAGATTAGTGACAGAATTTTTGATCCAGCACTTAGCAAGTCTAGGGAGATCTACGGTCTGCTTATATCCAGTAAGGCGACAGAATCTAGAGGCTTCACAAAGTTGAAATCAAAATTTTCTATTGATGATGTGGAAATAAGAAAGGCCTTCTCATTAATAAGGTCCTGTATCTGTGAAACATATGTACAATGCTTTCAATTTAAAATACTGAATGACATTTGATTTTATTCACAAATTCCCGCTCAGCTAAGATAGGTTTAATACAGAGCAATCTCTCCACTTTTTGTAATACTGGTGCGGAAACAATTGATCATTTATTTTTTTACTGGGTTTACTCACGTGCGTTTTGGGAAGAATTTGAATCTTATTGGATCGCTATAGCCAAGAACAAAGGAAACTTAAGTTAAAGACTATTTTAGTTGGGGTCGCAGATACTAAATGTTCTCTGTTTAATTATTTAATTGTTTTAGTAAGCTACATTTATGGAACTGTCGTAGGAATAACTGTCGTCCATTCTTCCCTTCCTATAAGGAACTAGGAACTGAATGTCATATTGCAGCTAACTACAATAATAGGAAGATGCTAGAGGCTAAGTGGAAACCCGTGTTGAATTGCATTTTTTTAAGTACATAGGTGTGCGGTAACTAAATAAAAGAAAAACAAACTGTTAAAAGTAGTGTAAGAATTGAAGTCTAGGAAGTATTGTGTAGTAAGTAGTGGAAGTAATGTTTTGTAAATGGCATTGTACTTAGTGCTGTAAGTAGTGTCTATTTTGTTTTGTAAGTAGGGTTTTTCGTGGCGCAATAAAAACTTTCATTCACAAAAAAAAAAAAAAAAACTGGATATGGCAACAACATTGTAAAGGAGGCTATTCAAACTGCCCCACCAAAGAACTGGTACCGGTCATGAAAGAAGAAATGGAAAAATCTAGGCAGCATGAGCTCAAATTGTTTCAGCTTTTCCTCGGCCAAAGAAATGAAGCCAGCTTTCACAGCACACCCTATTCTAGCCATGAACACACATACATTGCAAATCCCAGCCATTACCCAAGCTGGCATAGTGGTGCACAGGCTACCCCAAGTCACCCAGGATCAAGCATGCCAGAATGGTCATTGGGTGCCTCCTACCATAACTCAATGGGTTTAGACCAAAAGTTCCTCTGGTACACCTAAATATATTAAACTCGTTTTGTGTTTAATGAATTTATTCCTCCGTTCTTTTTAGTATTATTAATCTTCGGGAAAAAAATGGAAACAAGTGAATGGTTAATCTTTTGCAGGCAGCTTGTGAATTTTGTTGGGTGACAATCTTAAACTTTCAAGTTCAAGTCCAAACAATAATATTGATAAAGATTAAGGTAATGGGATCTTTGTACTGTTTGCTTATTGGAAGCGAACAGTAAGAGTTGCTTCTAAATTTGGCAGAAGAAACATCCACCACTCTGCGCATGAGATGTCGCATCCTCTGAACCCGACATTATAACTCACACCGGTGGCTCAGTTGGTTGAGCACCAGGCTGTTACACAGGAGGTCGTGAGTTCAACTCCGGCCGGACCAACACTCAGGGTCTTTAAATAACTGAGGAGAAAGTTCTGCCTTTGTAATTACATCTGCAAATGGTTAGACTCTAGTCTTCTTGGATAAGGACAATAAACCGGAGGTCCCGTCTCACAACCCTTCAATGTTCATAATCCTGTGGGACGTAAAAGAACCCGCACACTTGTCGCAAAGAGTAGGGCATGTAGTTGCCGGTGTTGTGGTCTGTCTTCTGTGGTGTATCATAGTTGGGAAGGTAAAATGGTGGTTAACCTCCTAGGGGACCTATGTCCTATTGTTACTCTACGATGTATGTATTCATACTCAATCAGTAAATAAATAATAAATATAACCACTATGGGTTGTTTTGATCAATTTGAGACACTATTACTCATTGATCAAAGTGTTTTACAACTTCTAACTGAAACAAAGTATGGTAAAACAAGTGGCCTAGACGTATCACAGTCAACTCATTGAAATACTACAATCATTTTAACTGTGGGGTTATGAAAAACTGCTATAGAATAACTTTCCTCAGACCATGAAACAGTTTGCAGTAGGTATTGTTTAATAGAATCGTTGAAGTGTATTAGTCTAGTCTGGTCTTTTGTTTTGACCCTTTAGAATGTAACATTGTTTTGAAGCTACACATCCTAGGCCTCAGCCCTTGACTAACAGAAGCTAACTGGGGTTACACTAACATTGTATAGTGTAGCTGTTTCATGGCCCAATGGAAATCACTTCACCCTGTCCTGTACAGTCTTGTCCAAAAATTGATGGTTTTTAATAACCCAAATAGCCAGGTATTTCAATACTCCAACATAACTACATCCAATCAAACAAAAGCCGGCACGACTTCCACATTATTTGGATACTCATTCAGTTGACTGAATCTGAATGTTCACAAGTGCTCTGAGTTTGCCATTAGATTGTGAAAAGTGGATGCTACGTTTGTAAATATTCCAATGTCCCCAAAACACTAATAATGGATTATGTGGGATTTAACAAACTTTCTCTGTTTGCTTTTCGATCCATACCTTTTCACACAGTGCATGTCTGACCTCAGTTGCCTCATGAGAAGGATCCCTTATGCTTGTACAGTCTCTCATCTGTAGTATCTTTCTTAACTCCTCCCTGTTCCTCTTTCCACCTCTTCATCAAGAGATAAATCGAGCTTCTTGAGATGGCATCTCCCTGCATAATACAAATGTTATGTGGCACCATGCATGCTAGGGTGGTTATGGGGGCTTGATCTCGGCTGCTTTCACTTTTCCGGAGGTAGGACCCTCCTCCTCCCCTTAAGTTGGCCATATGCAGCTTCTGTGAGCATGCGTGCTCTACTCAAGCAATAGTTAAAGTAATGCTGCTGAGGTGTCAATACAGCATTGGTAAATGGCTTAATTAACCGAGAACGAAGGGGGAATGTGGAATCTCCAACAATAAGAGGTGGGACAC
This sequence comes from Montipora foliosa, assembly GCF_036669935.1. NCBI lineage: Eukaryota > Metazoa > Cnidaria > Anthozoa > Scleractinia > Acroporidae > Montipora > Montipora foliosa. The sequence continues at coordinate 43,110,376 of NC_090871.1, read as the reverse complement.
TTATATCCCCCACAGCTTTACCAACTGTTGGGATAAAACCTTCTTGTATTGAGTTCCAGAGGTCGGTTGAACGAAGAATTACAGCATCATGTGAGTTTTCAGGGAACCCACAGCTGCCCCAAACAAATCTATAATCTGAATCTACCAGGCCCATAAGTACTATAGAATAAAAGTTTTTAAAGTTATGATATTTCTTGCGTGCGTCAAGTCCACCAGGAGGGCATTTAATAGGAATATGACAGCCGTCTATTGCTGCCTAACAGCAAGGAAATTGCCAAACTTGTCCATATCCAAGATTTTTTTCTTAAAGTCATCCTGAGTCTTGGGCATATGACTTCATACTACCCAGGCCATCACGTGGCTGATTGTATACCCTGGGAAACATATAATATCAGAATAGCATTACAGGTTCCAAGTTGTTGTGGACATAAATGTGTAAAAACAGTACAATATTTTTGCAATATGACACATGTACAATGTAATTCTTAACTGGTGTAAAAATAATAATAATAATTGATATATAGCATGTGCTAATAATCATGAACATGAACCTTTTTACTTGGGAGTGAACCTCAGTTTTAAAAGAAGCTTACTACTGGTTTACCTTGTGGAAATTCCCAGAATTGAAATTTTCGTTTCAACTGGAAGCTGATAGATTAAATGGTTCTTCATGTCTTGCAGCCCTTTGGTACTATACTTTACAACAGCGTCAACATCTGCTCCCCTGATGGTTATGGTGACTTGTTGGTGTGGGCTTACATGGTTCTTTTTTATTGCAGGGATGATTTAATGTATGTCTGCCATGGAACATGCCTTGTGGGCTACCTTTGTCTCTTTTAGGTCAGTGGATATTATGATAAGGCAGGAAGTTGACCATGAAGTAGTCATGCTGAAAACCAAAAAAATATTTTTATCCATGACATTAAAACTACACTGTATGATCATTTCTATTATTGTCTGAAAATACTGTACTTTTACGTGTAAAGTACAAAGTTCTTACATTTTATGGCATAAACTTGTTATTGCAGTTGCTTAGAAACATGAACATTGCGGTCTTTGGACTTTGGTTTTCTTCATTTTCTGTTTTGTCTTTGGATTCACTGAGTATCCTAACACTCTGGTCCAGGTGATGAGCCCTGTAAGGACACTCCACTAAATGATTAATAAACTCCACTGTCCATTTGAAGCAGACATGTCTTCTGTGACCTGAAATTTAAACTAAAAAAAAAGATAGCCTTTCCACCAACTGGCACAGTATTGCAACGTTAATTAGTGTCATAACATGTTTTACAATAATCCAATCACTATACAATGTGCTTCTGTAAAATCACAAAAAGCCCCTCTGAGGTGTATCAGTTTGGCTACTTAAAAGAATGTCTTCAAAACGTTTGAGAGAAATGAAGGTGGGTGTCTAAGTGGTGCTATGTGGGTATTTTTTGGACAGGATATTTCCTTATACCCCATTCACACAACAATTCATGTTTAAAGGGACTATGTCAGCTGGGGGGCACATGCGTTCTAGGGCCCACGTTAAGACTAATTTTTATACTAACTGATTACCCAAATCCACCATTTTTCTCCCTCACGTTTATTACATGAAGATAGTTTACGTGCCTGTTTTTGGAATTTATGGAAATGGACCAGGCTACCGTTAAAAGCGAGTGCAATGCGGCAAGTGTAGCTTTTTTTTTTTTCGAAGGCTGTGTTGCATTTGATATAAATCTTCTGTTAGATATTAGTAAAAGAGTGCAAACTATTTTTATGCTTTTCCCCCTTTAAATCCCACAACTTCTTCGAAATAGTGCTGCATATCCTGAAGCTTGTTTTACTGGGCCTTAAGACAATAATGACAAACCCAAGGTTGGGAGTTAATTGGCTATGAACAAAGGCCCATAGCCGCTTTAATAAAATCTTTAATAATTTCCAACTAAACTTAACTTACAATAGAAAGCTTATTTCTGGCCCAGAAAAGGTGAGGGCCCAAAACACGCCCAAACTGAATGCCGAAGGAAAAGGGGAGGGACGGGAGGGATGAAAAAACACTTCTCACCACTATTAGTAGCAAAAGTGAATGCCTCAATTATCTGGACTAACTGAATGTGTATCACAATCAATAGGGGGCTTAATCTATTGAACTATCTATGACCCCTCGGCATTCACCCGGATGTTGTCACGTCAATAGTGAAAGTAACACAACATATCCTTAACAAAATAAAATAAATGGGGAAAGCATAAAAATTCTATTCGCAGGCAAATATTTCATTTATGCTTTTCCCCCTTTAAATTCCACAACTTCTTCGAAATAGTGCTGCATATCCTGAAGCTTGTTTTACTGGGCCTTAAGACAATAATCACAAACCCAAGGTTGGAGTTAATTGGCTATGAACAAAGGCCCATAGCCGCTTTAATAAAATCTTTAATAATTTCCAACTAAACTTAACTTACAATAGAAAACTTATTTCTGGCCCAGAAAAGGTGAGGGCCCAAAACACGCCAAAAAGCATAATGATTATCTAAAATCATGATGCTTGCCCCACCCAAAGGAAATGCAGCCCTACTATAGCCAATAGAAGAGGAACAACCTAATGATAACATTAAAATGATGGAAATGGATTTTTATGCAAATTTTTAAAGAGGACTGCTGCCCTTGCAAGTCAGACCTTGATGGTACACAACTTTATGGTGGATGGACTGCCGCCCTTGCTAGTCAGCCCTACATCGTATAGCAAAATAAGACTAAGTATCTATACCGAACTCCCAGGCTGATCATAACCACTGCCCTTGCAAGTGAGATGATCAGCCTGGAGTTATGGAACAAGTAGCTTCCCCCGCAAGCCACCTGTGTACTTATGAAATTATGAAATGAAATTAAGATGATAAAGAAGGAATCCGAACATATTTCTGAAAAGCATTGGACTTCCAACGGTCCAAAGCCCTGATCTGGGCATCAGACATTCCGGTCTCTGCGGCATAAGAAGCAGCCCCTATCCGAAAACTATGCCCCTTATATCTAGATGGGTCAAGACCACAGTACTCAAAGGCAATGGAGAGTTGGTTGGTAAAATGAGTTCTAACGACAGCAGAACCATCAGCTAAAATAAAAAGGGGGTCTGGCTTACGCCCTCTAACCGACAAATATTCTAAAATCAGATGCACTGGACAAAATTTATCTTGACGATGAATCACCAAAGAAAAGGGTCGTTGGTTATAGTTATGCTTAAAATCCAAAAAGGTGCACTTCAGTGCCACAACCTTTTGATTTTTATCCACCAACTGCACCAGCTGATGAAGCTGCATAGGAGATCCACCTCCCTTGGAGCTGGACAGGGTGATTTCACCGATCCTAAGGCAGGCAAAAAATGCAAGGGAGTACATTGCACGAAAAAGACAAATCTCATAAGGAGAACGACAGAGATGATTGGTGGCTGCTAAAAGCCTATGCAGTATGGGCAGAGTGATTGGAAGCCTACTATCTAAACGAGAACCAACTTTACCATAACCCTTGAGCATCTGAAGGACAAAAAAGACCTTAGTGGGATCGGAAAGCCCTGATAACTTATGGCAGTAGCCTAAGGCAGAGACATAAGTATGCACAGTGGAAGGAGCGTAATGATGGTTATACATGTAAGCAATAAAAAGGGCTAAAATTGAAGGGGAAATTGGAAAACTTGTTAAAACACCAGGAAATGTAGCATGCAAAAACAGATGAAAAAGCTTTCAGGAACGTTGATAAGTTGGAAGCGACGAAGGTTGAAGGCTGGATCTCAAAAGCGAAGATATTACGGGTGCCAGTTCTGAGGCCGCAGATGCAGAGGAATGTCTGTTGGGCCCGGTTCCATATGGGATGGTGCTAAACGTTGGAAAGTCTCAACCTGTAACCGAGAGAGAGAGTCCGCAAGAGTGTTATGCACTACCCGGACATGTTTTGCTCTAAAAAGTATGTTATTACGTAAACAAACCAACACCAGTGCCCGCATGAAAAACATTAAGGCCTTATCTTTGCATGACTGCTTATTTATAGCATGGACAAGGGCCTCATTGTCAGTGAAAAAAAGAATACAACGGTTTTGCATCTCATGCCCCCAAAGGTGTAAGCTAAGCACGATTGGGTAGAATTCCAAAAAGGCAATATTTCTGTGTAACCAATTGGTAGGCCATTTCCCATAGCACCATTTGCTACCAAAAACTGCACCAAAGCCTAATGCTCCCGCAGCGTCTGTATAAAGCTGAAGTTTGTCGGAACTAGACCATGTGTCTTCAAGAAAGAAAGTTCGGCCATTAAAATTGGACAAAAGGGATTGCCAAAGCTGTAAATCTAGTTTAACCTCCCTAGTTAGCCGTATAAAGTGGTGTGGGAAACGGATCCCAATAGTAAGGTCAATCAGGCGTCGCAAAAAGGCCCGACCCGGTACAACCACAGAACAAGCGAAATTTAGCAAACCAGTCAAGGACTGAACTTCCTTTAGAGTAACTTTCTTGCGGGTTAAAAAATCTGAAATAGTGGCAACACATTTTTCAAGTTTCTCCTGAGGTAGACGGGCCTCAAAAGAAACGGAATCGAGTTCAATGCCAGCAAATGAAAGTGTGGTAGCTGGACCACAAGTCTTTTCTGGTGCCATGGGAATGCCAAGGTAGGAGCAAAGGTCAAGAAATAAATGTAACTGGCCCTTGCATAGCGTTTGGGAAGGGGCAATAATAAGAAAATCGTCAAGCAAATGAATTATGTGGTCAATTTTCATTTTCCTCTGGGCAATCCATTCCAGAGCAGAACTTAGGGTCTCAAAGGTTCTACAGCTACTAGAACATCCCATGGGCATGCAACGGTCATAGTAATATAAGCCCTTCCAACGGATACCCAGCAAGCCATGACCCTGGAAACGAATGGGAATAATCCTAAAAGCATTTTTTATGTCAGTTTTGGCGAGGAAACACCCGCGTCCTGCAGCCTTAATGTGTTGGATGGCATCGGAAATTGTGGCATATGACACACTACAATTTTCTGGGGAGATGCCATCGTTAACAGAGGAACCCCTAGGGTAGGATAAATGATGTATCAACCTAAATTCCCCAGGGGTTTTCTTAGGCACGACACCTAAGGGAGAAACTCTAAATGGATGAAAGGGAGGCTTATGAAAAGGGCCCGCCAAACGACCAGCCTCACATTCCTTGTTAAGCTTGGCATCAACCACCTCTGGGTTATCCAGGGCTGAAAGCAAATTGGTGGCATCAGACGAGACTCTAATACCTTCATAATGTAGTGGAAAACCTTCTCTAAAACCCCTTGACAAAAATTCTGCTATGGAATGGTTGTACCCAGAAAGAAGAAACTCTAAGCGATTTACCCATACAGGGGTTGGTAAACTAAGATGGTGTGGGCTTGGGCTTGGCAGGCAGGGGCTTGGAAGGCTGAGGCTGCTTTGTGGAAGGTCGACCATGAGCACGAAAATTACAACGGCTAGCCTGGTGAAGACCGTCACATTTAAAACACTGATGTTTAAAATTACAACCAGCAGCACACTCTACACCCCGATTAAACTTAAAGCAGTAGCCTTTAGGAAGGATGTGATTGTGCATTTTCGGCTGCACAGAGGTTGATTGCAATTGAGACTTTTTAAAGGGGGAGCGTTGTGCACGCATCCACAACTCCCAATGAATACTGCTCCAAGGGAATGACGCTGGTTGTGTCTGCCTTAGAAAACGAAAATTTTCATCATAAAACTGCCAATTAAAGCCCCGGAATGCCAAGTCCTGCACCACCTCCCCATATTTCATGAGGGCGGGGGCCTCATGGGGAAATCTGCTGGTATATATTCCTACAAAAACATGAAAACAGCTCAACCATGTTTCAATTGATAAGATTTTTCTAGTTTTGTTGACAGGTTCAAGGCAAACAGAAGGAAAGGGTCCCTTCTCAGAACTAGATATTGTCACCTGATATTTACTTTCGACTAATGGATTGGCCAACAGGGCACCAAATTCTATAAATTCGTTATTCCATATTTTGGAACGCAGTTTGTTAGATATACGAGCATCAATGGGAAGGCTTGGACTGGAAAACAATTCTGTAGGGAGCACTGGATTTATGACTGGTAGCTCACCTGACAAAGCTGACTGCGCCGCAGCAACTGATCCTTGCACGATGTTATCGGCCAAACCTGAAGATGAAACTCGAGGCAAGATTGGCAACTGATGGGATGAACTCACTGATGAGCTGGCATTTGGAGAACTAGTAGCAGCTGTAGGCATAGGAGCACCGGAGGTTGGCACGGGGTCGGGAACCACCAAAGGCAACTCTGTTAAAGTGCCAGGAGCAGGACCACTGATGCCCTCACTCGCGCCAGTCAAAGCCAAGGGAGCGTGATGAATTGTATCAGAAGAAGAAAGACGTTTTGTCACTTCGTCAACCACTCTGGCCACCAACTGATCCATAATCCCTGACGGAAGAAAGGGCACCTGAGATTCAGAGGAGGGATGGCTAACTGCAGAGGACTGTTGAATTGGCACAGGCAAACCACTTGTTGAAGAAGATGGTTGTGTTTCCACTGGTGAACTGTGCCTTGTGGAGGATGGTTGTGAAGCAACTGGTGGACCACCAGCGGCATGAGAAGGTCCTGCAGAGCGTTTAGGTCTCTTTCGTGAGGGTTCACCGGTGGAGGCCGCCTGAATTACCTTTGCTGAGGGGTTACGTGAACGAACTGTGCGCTTGGGAGGCATAATGAATCTGAAAGAAAAAGGAAACCGGTAGACCACTGGAGATGCAAACCGGCCAAACGTAAACACTTCTGGAAAGCAGAATAACAAAATTAATTCTCCCAAATATCCGGGCATGGACATAACTAAAGGGAGAGCCTGGCACACAGTTAAACACAATAAATAAGTGCAATAAAAGGAGGGACGAATCCCTGAACGACATGATATATCAAACAACCATGAGACAGTGGACGAATCCAAGTTAAACATGATTAAGATGAAGCCTGGAGAGCCTGTCTGACCAAAGGTCAAAACAGTAACTCCCGTTACTGCCTAACATAAAACAGTGGACGAATCCACTCTAAAACAGGGGACGAATCCCCTGAACAGCATGATAGCCAAAATACCATGCGACAGCATATGAATAAAAATCAAGCATGATTAAAATGAGGCCCGGGGAGCCTGTCAGACACAAAGGTCGACGCAATAACCCCCTTTGATGCCTAACACAAAAGCAGTGGACAAATCCACAATGCAACAAAGGACGAATCCCAAATGATCATGGTAAATAAAATCTACCACTAGCAAGTGGACGAATCCACATATAAAAACTATGGACTAATCCATAGAAAAACATGATAAACGAAAACATCATGAGATGGTGGACGAATCCACATGGGAGGACACAGCCTCAGGAAAAAATTGGATGAATCCATAACAGCGAAAAATATAGCATGACTTCAAGCCAGAACTTAAAATGAGGACGAATCCCCTATAAAAAGACATCAAAATCGTTCAAAATTGCCTATGAGAGGAAGACAAAAATTAGAGAGAAATTGAAAACCGAGGGAACTAAGGTGTGAAAATTTAAAGCATGCCTAAAGCTTTTAGGATGGCGCCCCTATAACTGCAATATAAATAATATTGCCCGGCAGGATTAACGTGAACACCATCTGCTAAGTAGAAATTGTTAGCAGGATGAGAAAATGGCTTATGAAGCCAACAAAAAACATTTGGTATACAATCCAATACGACGCCAAGATACTGCCTAAGAATATCTGAACGCCGAGCAAAACTCGCTGCTTCAGCGTGAGAAGCGCCACGTGGAATAACATGACAAACGCAGACGACCCGCACCGAATAACTATCTATAAGCAGGCGAACTAAGCTTTCAATTTGAGAACCGACCACCTCTGGACTGAAATCGACTAGGTCATTTGTTCCCACCTCCAAGATGACAATATCAGGCGCAAAACGCTCGACCACGTGGAGATCGAAAGAACGAAGTTTCGCGACAGTACGGCCGCCGATGCCGTGTAAAAATACCGAAGCTGTGCCGCGTAGGTTGAAAAATTTGTCAGCACGGGAGTCAAAATTAGATTGTAAATCGCGATGCAACCTTTTTACGAAAGAATGGCCGAAAATAAGGACGGGGGAACCTCGCCGGCCATGAAAAAACAGTATTAAGATGAACCGCCTTCGACAAACAACGACACAGTAATAACAACCGAACCAAAGGCAAGTACAGTCACACAATAACGGATCGTCAAAGAATATAAACTAAGAGGAATGGACCACGTACCTCAAAATTATACCAAAATCCAGGGAACAATGAAAAAACACTTCTCACCACTATTAGTAGCAAAAGTGAATGCCTCAATTATCTAGACTAACTGAATGTGTATCAAAATCAATAGGGGGCTTAATCTATAGAACTATCTATGACCCCTCGGCATTCACCCGGATGTTGTCACGTCAATAGTGAAAGTAACACAACATATCCTTAACAAAATAAAATAAATGGGGAAAGCATAAAAATTCTATTCGCAGGCAACTCCATGCCGCTGTAATAACACATGTTGTCGAAAAACCATGGCAAGAATGACTGGTTGCCCTTGTAAAACAGTAAAAGTGCACTGCACTGATTTACACTGTATGTACCTGTGGTGCGAAATAAAAGTCCTGTCAAAACAAAGCAGTAAAACTATTTATAGTGGCTGAGTCGTTCATTTGTCTGATGCATGCACAATGCTATCTTAGCAGTATTGCTCTTACGTTTCTTTACAAGTCGACTCAATGTTTTCTTCATAGCAGAATCAGGGACCTGTTGTAGCCCTTTCAGTGACGCCTGATAGAGAATCACAGGGTAAAGGTAAGAAGTTTAGTTTTATTTTGCACTTTATTTACATTAATTTTTCATGCACTATAATTTGATGCTGACATTTGGATTTTGAACTGGAAAATTATTTCAAACGTTTTGCTTTCCATATCGAAAGTTCTTATGGCTTGCTTTGTCTTTGTCTGCACTTCGCATTGGTATGGACACAAGAATTCTTACAAGCCACATGTATATCAGTGCCAGATAATCATGAGTTTTGCGTGAAATAATTTCGAAAGTAATGCTTGGTTAAAGATTGAATTATTCTCCTGTCCTCTCTCTCAGATTCATGTTAACACAGTGCAAAAATATAGTTCAATATTTATAACTTTCAGGAATTTATCTCAACTTTGGATGAAAAGACAGTGCGACAACTTTGTGTGAGGACTTTAAGTAGAGGGGCGGGTAGCATGGAGGATGTGGATAGTCTTCTTATGATGGAAGATGATAAAGACGACACTGACAATGATTGTGGTTAGGGCATTGCAAGCAGTGGAGATCCACAACCACCCCACAGTGAACCAATCCCAAACTGGTGTAAATGTAGGTTTTCTCAACCAGTGTGTAACATTAACAAGGCGTTTCCAGAAATTATGTCTGGATCCCGAAGTAATTGAACTGTGCATTAGAAATAGAGCAGATATTAGAAGTGCCCGTGAAGATAATAGTACATCTTCTTTCCGCAAGGCTGCTTACCGTCAGTTCATCTTGGAAAAGGTAATCGAAAGGTTGCCCCTGCTTGTGTGGTGTTGAGTGTGAGAAGACATTATCCTTCGCCAACTGGAATGTACATGAGTTTCAGACCAGAATAATCTTTTGTAAATTTGTGATTCTTTTATTCTTGGTTGGCTGCTCACAACAGAACTTTTAATACTTTGTCAATTTATTGTTGAGAAAAGGTACACATTTCTTGTCATGATTGCCTGGTCTACCACTTTAGCAACTTATCAACTTATTCCAGATTTTATTATCCTCTATTTCAAGCAGTATTTGTACGTCATTCAAGATAAAATATATACATTTCACATTTTAAGTGATACAAGGGGGCAACACAGACTAATGTTAAAACCAGAGAATCTTAAGATAAGTCATTTCTATGGTTCTCAGTTGAGAGAGAAAGGAACAAACTTTCAATGCGCAAAGTCATCATGTTGTCAAGGGCAACCTCCTTGCAATCATGATGGGCTTTATGTCATGAGCACTGAAGCCTGCAAATATGTTCTTTAACAAGCTCCTCAAGGGCCTAAATGTCACCACTGAAAACAAGCGAGTTGCCCTTGACAACATGCTAACTTGGTTGATAAAACTGTCTCCAAACCTCGACTGTGTGACACACAAGTGATAATCGTAGTAGAAATGGGGTGTTTGTTCAAGTATACATTTGCAAGCATTGTACATGTATAAATGACGCCTTTGTTGAAAGAAAATAAAACTCTATTTCAGACCATGTGATGTTCCCAAGGGAATTTTCCTTTTGTGTTTCCATACGTTATGTGTACATATACACGTGCATAACAAAACAACTGTTCCCGAGAGCAGCATGATATTGCCTGGAATGGGAAGACAAAACGTACAAACTAAATAGGT
>NC_090871.1:43079941-43094941 GCF_036669935.1 Montipora foliosa | reverse complement strand
GATATGTAAAACCTGTGCCAATGTATTTACAGTTGCTATTATGCATGTCACCATCAGAAAAACCTATCCCCAAAGATGAAGCCCTGGCCCTGGTTGTTCAAAAGCTGGATAAAGCTACATGTATCCACCCGAAAAAATCGCTATACAACAGGTAAGTGTTAGTAAAACATACTATGCTATCCACTATGTCATATGTCTATGTCATACTATGCTGATCCTCCGGTAAGGAGAATGCATAAACAAAGAAGAAAGTTGCCTGCAGGGATGTGAGAGCCTGGTATTAGTGGCTGACTATACCAGGTACTCTGCTTCATGCATTCGGGATTATTGCAGGAGGTTTTCACAACTGCCTCTGTGCCAATCTCCCTTGTCTCAACTGTTGGGTTGTCAGCCTTGCATATGTGACAAAACTTGAACAGAAGTAATAACTGGGACAAGAAGACAATGTGCTTGGGCTCTGAGCGAAGATTTTTGTCCTGTACTGACAACCTGTAACAGAAGATAAATTATAATTTAAAAAAAAACAAAAGTGCAGGATATCATGAAATTTAGCCCATAATAGTAATAGGCAATCACTGTCAACTATGGAATTTTTCCTAATACCATCAAACAGGTTAGTCGATGATTTTTTGTGAATTTTGAAATTTCGAACATGTACATGTGACTGCAATATTTATAGTGGTGACAAATATTATTGTAGTTAAATAGAAATATGTAATTAATAATACCATAGTAATACTAACTTCTTACTAACGGAGCGCGAGGGCCGTACTGGGGAATATTGGCCCGAGGTCATGGCAGTATGGACCGAGTGCAGCGAGGTCTGTACAAAAACGACCAAGGGCCAATATTCCCCAGTACGGCTCGAGCTAGCTCGGTTAGTAAGTAGTTTATTATATGGCTTTTGAATTACCTTTTGCCTTGTTTTTGCAAGCCCGTAATCAGCCCGTGGGCATTACGGAAGAATAATGCCCTACAGTTCAGTCACAATTGGCCAAATAGAACGAGCGTTATATCGGCTACAAACACAAGCCAATGATATAATAATGTTTTATAACCTTAATAATAGTAATAACCACAACAAGCTTCACGTAAGGAAACTTTGCTCTTACCCTTTGTGTTTTCATCTTCCATCTCTGTTTCTGTCTCAGTTTCCGTCTGACTCTCGTACAATGAGCCTGATTCAGCCTGGTCCTCCACTTCCAATTCATCTAACCCATCCAGATCTTCTTCCCCTTCGTCAACTTCAATATCTGGCTTCTCAGCTTTCACACCTTCAGCAGAATCTGTGATGTGCAGGGTTTGGGCTTCCAGTTGTAGCTTTTTCACTAAAAAGCAAGACATTTCAGATTTTTTCACACTATGAAAAGTGGTAGTCACAAAGTAAAGGGCAGGATATACTGACAATATGCAAGGTACTATCAAAACTGGACATGAAATAAACTACGATACATATAGTTACAACTTTATAGTGTATACTGCAATCTATTTTGGCTGCATAGTTGAAATCATGTCTAGGGTAATCGTCTGATTCTCCACTATTATTTTACAAAAGTCTAATAATAATAATGATAATTTTTTCAAACGGAATTTTTAAAAATGACCAGAAATAATCCCTGGATTATACATTCTTTGCATAGCCCTTTAAAAAAATATCCATCACACACAAAGCAAAAAAAAAAAAAAAATCCTAAGCCTTGTAACCTGACTGTATGTAATCATTTGCCTGAACTATACCTTGTCTTTGCCACTTCTTCTGTTCCTTCCTCCGACTCTTCAAATTATCCTTCGATGTTTTCAATTTATTATTCAGCTGCTTGATTTCTTCCTTTAAAGTACTCAAGCTATTCTTCAACTGCCAATTTTCTTGCTTGAACACTGAGCAACTGGAGCAGTCGGTCAAGCATTCTTCTTCTGCGTTCGAGATGTCAGCTTGTGGTATATGTAAATCTTCAGTGCTGTTGTCTTCTAGCTCAACGCCGGCCGGTTCGTGTGCACTACTCGTACTAGCAGTCAGCTTTGGAACTTTGAGATCTGGTTCGTCTGTCTCCTCTGTCGAAGTCTGAGAAGATTCCTTGAAATTTGCCATCGCTGCCTTAATAGCCTAGAAACCAAGATATGTACATAATTTTTAAGGCTTGACTAGACAAGGTATTAGAAACATATCATTCCTAAAACGATAGGACAGAGACTTAGTACTTGTGAGATATCTCACCATTCTTTTGCCTCGATTACTCAGGGGTTGTTCGTCCTCTGCTGCATGTACCTCAGCGTGAACTGTCAGGAAAGCGGTAATTCCGAAGCTGTCTCGCTCTAAACATGGAATTGATAGAGCTTTTTGGTCCTTCAACAATGTGTAGTTTCGAACAAAATCATCTGGCTTGAAATGCTTCGAGCATATCACGGAACTCTTCAATGGCTCCCATTGAGCACGTTTCAGTCTCACAAAATCTGTCCATCTCTTCCCTCGTTTCTTCGCCTCTGGACGCTCATCGCCGTAAAACGGTATCGTATGGAGCCCTATTCCATTCTCTAAGCTTCTGACATTACTACGACCTCCAACAACACATCTGTGCGGCATATTTGCGACCAATATCAGTCTAACCTTACAAATACAACAAGTGAACTGTGCGAAATACGGATTGTTGGGTTCTCGAAGTGACGTCACAGTAGTCGCCAGACCCTTGATCCTTGAAACGCGGTCGTGAGCCAAAATGGCGGCGATTTTAGCACGATTTTCCTTACTTCAACGGGGCATAAAAATTCAAGGATTTGACCGAATCGAACAATTTTGTTGAAGAAATACTCACCAAACCATGAAAATTTTTTTAAGCAAAAAAAAAAAATTAGGGGTTAGGTGCACTTTAAAGGGAAAGTACTGTCCATAAAAAGTTTCTCTAAAATACTAAAACGTTTCCCCAGGAATTCGAAAATAACTGCCGTTTTGTCCAGTTCCGTGTAAAAATGTGACAAGAGCAGTTTGAAGTTGTCTCTTTCGTGACTTGGAGAGCGCCATCTTGGATATGACATGTGGCGATGCAGCAATAGTCAACAAACTTGTTTTGCTGACGAAACTTTCAGATGTTGCTCAATACACACACAGCAACGCTTTTTCACATCAACAATTACCACTGTTGGGGTTTTACGCTTTCGAGGGGGATGAAACTAGACAGATATCTAGACTTAGAAAATAAGACATGGATGAAAACCTGACTGCCATATATTGTCTGTTCCGGTCTGTCATTTTGGTAAGGAGGACTTCAAGCGGGATCTACAGGTATATGAATATTGGTCTTGGTAGCTTTCGCTTCATACTGAAATCTCAGTCAACCAGTGCAAAATATTATTATATTGGAGTGTGAAACCTGAATCAAGCAATATATAGACGACTTTCACTGTTATGCGCTTTTCCAGGCAGTAAAATAAACAACTTGAAAAGTAGTTAAATTTTGTTAGCTTCATAGACACTACTGAAACTATTTACTCTCACCATTCGATGGAAATATATAAATCGATCGTTTGTTTTGAATTTGTACAGGGATCTCGTAGAAAGCTACGGCAGACAGATTAACCTTTATTTCCAGGCGTTTATTTCAGAGCAAACTCCTGCATATAAAACACATATGAAACCCTGTTTAACGACCACGAGGTAAATCTGTTCTGATGGTGGAGCCAATATTAATACAATTTACCCTCCGGATTAAGATTCAAATCTACAAAGTATCGCGCCCCTCGTCTTTGTTTTCCTTGCTAAAGTCAAGTACATCTAGTCATCTGAACAAATCCTTGACTATTGCTACGTCATAGCCTCGTTTGCATACACATAAACAAAGGTGGCGGATTTCAATTTAAAATTGCCCATTTTTGAAGGGTTATTTTTGGCTATTTAAACACATTAAGCCCAAATGAGTGTTCGAGTATGAGAATGCAGGTAAAGAACTTTCGATTCAGAGAAACTTTTTCTTGGCCGTACTTTCCCTTTAAAGTCTTCAGCTGCAAGTTATAAACAATAAGGACAGCAATAAGAACATGACTCATCTGTACAATCACTAGACTGTGTGGAATAAACTGGTGTTATAATCATGTTAACTTAATTCAGAAAATCACAAGACTGTGGGGAATAACTGTTATAATCATTTAACTTAATTCAGAAAATAAATAATAAATAAACATAATAACAATTAGAGGCACGGGATACAAAGTCAGAAAAGAAAGTTTTAAGTTAATTAGGTTAATTAGAATGACCACAAAAAGAAGAAGAAAATTGTACGTTATTATCAATATACCATATATTACGAAAAAGGATTGGGGACGAGTGCTGCCCGATCGTCTACATTTTGGGCCTCAACCTACCTAAACTGTTCAAAGTGAAATTTTATGAAAACATACCATCCTGTTGTAGGTGTCAGCTGTTGCTTCATGTCAGCCATTGTCCGGAAAAGGCAGTGGAATGCCCCGTTAAAGGATGCATGCAAATGTTTAAAAGGAAACAGTGGGAAGTACATATGTGACCGTCCACGGGAAAACCAACAAAAAGGTGATGACACGGGCACGCTATTTTAGCACGCTAGACAAAAGAAATTTTCTTTAACACGGGAGTGCCGTGTCGTAATGCACGCCTCATTAAAATTTTCTTGTGTCTGATACGACAAGTTGTAAACAATAGAGCGTGTTATACCAAACAAAAGAGCGTGTCAGCAAAAGTAAAATCGAGCACCGCGTAAAAACACGACAGCTGCGCCAAAACGCTCGCTAAAAAACCAAGTATATAAACACGCTACTCCCAAAGCCAAGTGAGGGCCGACTTACCTGCGGAAATAGCAGAAAATCCCGCAGAATACTGTATTGTGCAAAAGTAATGCAAACGTATTTCGCCGAAATTCGCGGCTTTTCCTGGCTTTTCCACGAAAAAATATCGCATTTTCGATGGAAGCGAATTTTCAACAAAAAGTCATGATAATTCTTAAGGCCTATTGTTTCCAACTACGCGAATTTTCGAACGAAAATTCCCTCGGAACGAAAATTGACTTAGAATTTTCGTGCGAAAAATCGCTCTGTTCGATAAATGACCTCAAAAAATTGAGCGAAATTTCGCTCTTTATTTGCTGTTCTCGAGCATTCCCACGTATTTTCTGGACAAAAATTTGCCAAGTTCGAATTTGCCGCGATGATTCTTTTCTGCCGTCATTTCACAATGTGTAAGCTCTACAACAAACTCTTGTTCGTGAAGCAATCACAGTTTTTTTTTTCGTTGGAAATAGCCGATTAAAGTATCGGATCACCGAATCTATTTTCGATACGACTTTATTTACGCGTACATACGCTTGTTCAGCGATGTTGTTGATGGCGGCCGCCGATTCATGTCACAAAAATTCGCTGCTTCAAATTTTGTTATCTCGAATTTTCGTTTGGTTACCTCGAAAATGCGCAACTTCGAATTTCGCTATCTCGAATTTTCGAGAAAGATCGTGAATTTTTCGCTTCAAACCCTACGAAAAATCGTTCGAAAATTCGATGACTTTTCGTGGAAAATTCGCGAGAACAAAGGACGAATTTCGACGAAATTCGTTTGCATTACTTTTGCAATTTTACGGTGCCTGTTTTGGCACGCATCTGACACGCAACACGCCACGCTAAACAAAAGGTTTGGAGTGTCTCAGTGTGCACAACAAAAGCCACCGTGACATCTATTGTGCTACTCATTAAATATGCGCATATGGCGTGTTGTATGTCACGCTCAGCGTGCCGTGTCATGCACACGTGCCCGTGTCATCACCTTTTTGTTGGTTTTCCCGTGGATGGTCACATATGCGCACGTGTGCTTTAAGCCACGCCAAACAAACTGATGGAGAAATTCAATGGCTGAGGCAGGTCATTTACAAAAAGGTGAATGATTGTTTTATTCTACTGTTACCCTCAACACCTAACATTTCACTTTGTTGTTTTGTGGACTACGGCAAAGAATTCCACTGCAATTCGTACCGCACCTGCAGTAAGAGTAATTTTCCTACTACAGTACTATGGTACTATGGTAATTGACCACTATAGGGGCTTTTTGGTTGCTAGTCCCCCATTTATCTCTGAGGGCAGAAATAGGTGGAGAGGCGTATGGAAAGAGTCTTTATTTCTGCAGTGGCATTCAGCAGTGAATCCACAGACCGTAAGGATCAGGTATGGCCTTCTCTAATTGATGGATCGCTGCTAACTGGCAGAAACATCCGTGAGTGATCTCTTTAAAATTTGCTCAGGGGCCAAATTACTTTAACAAGAGCTTTGTCCTGTGTTCTAATTTGCCAAACGAATACATTCCAAGACCAATTTTTATGATTTTCTTCGGAGTGCATGTCATTCTTGTAAGTCCAAAAGGGCGTGACAATGACATGGTTTTAAATTCAGATTTCTCAAAGTGTTCTTAAATTCTTAAAAAACCGTTGTAGAGACTAGAAAATTATCCGGGAAATGTCATTTGCATCAATGGCTCTGATATTTGAATTTCAATATTCCTACACCCTAAACGTATTGGTGAAAGGTTCACAGTTGCCTTTTAAGAAATGTTGGTAAAAAAGGGTATAAAATGCCTGTAACCTTTATTATTATTTTTTTGTAGAGTGGTATCGATGCAGAAGGAAGCAATATCTCTCCCAATGTCAGAGATAAAAGAAGGAGAAATGATTGAAGTTGCGAACCTGAGCAAGTCAGAGCAAGCAACAAACTACTTGTAAAATTTATAACAACCTTTAGATATTATTGAAGTAGGAGATAATATGGGGAATTAAGATTTTTTTGGAATAAGAATTTTTTTCAAATATAGACAACTACCTCTTACTAAGATAAGGACTGTGATCGTTTCGTTGTTCTATGGCCCAAGCGCTAAACGCGTGGGCCGTAAAGGCAACGTGCCTTACATTACGGAGCGAGAAAACAAGGTTAGCAAGATATTTGTTATATCTCTGAGGTAATAAGGCGCACGGGGAAAAAAAGAACAAGTTGAAGTGAAGCCGAAGATGCAAAATTACATAAATAGCTCTGCAAATACATTTGTTGTGTTTTTGAAATAGTTCTTGCAAGAGTAATGCAGTTTTCATATTTTATTATACGTAAACAACATGAAAAAACTCGTACTAAAATTTCAGATCAAGATTGTGCCGTACCGAATATGATAATTAGCCGATCGGTGCGCGCGTACTATCTCAGAGATTTATAATCCTCAGTAATCGGGAAAACAAAGACCGATTAGAAAGGGACAAAGGTTTTCGTTAACTTCACCTTGTACAAAATGTAAGTTTTCTACTGCATTCTGGATGAAGTTGTATGCCGCATATACGCATTGTTAGTTTCCGTTACTATCTGTTACTTGAAATCCAAGTAACTTTGTTATATGGAATGGTTAATGTTACTATCTGGTCAATTCCACTTTAACCCCCTAATACTAAACCTAGACGCCTGGGGGGCCAAGACCTACTTAAACCCATATCCATCCTCCAATACTAAACATCCTTAGGAAATTGATTTCCTCAATAATTTCTAATCACGGTTGTGATCAGTGATTTTCTTCACTCTTAAACAAGAAATGAAATTTAAGAAATTTGGAGAAAATGAAGGTATTGTCTTGTTTCGTTTTGTTTATCTCGATTACATGATAGGTCCTAAGAAAAGTGACTTTTTGTAATTACACGCTTTGTTCATCAGTAATTGGAAATGTAATAAAATTCTCCTTCCATTTTACGGAGAAGTCTTTTTCAGTGTGACCTATAGTAATAGGTTTGTTTAGTGTGCCAATGCGTTAACATAAACGCGTTTAATTAAGTCTTATCTTCCCGCCACCGTGTAATATCCCCATTATTCTTTGAACTGCGTCACTTGCCGTTAATCCTTTAAGTGGCGTTAAAAATTGCGAAAATCTAGATCTCAAATAAGTTAAGATGTATTATCATGCGATGTATTTTTTCCTTCATTTTCATTGGCAGAGAGCTCACCACGTGACCTGCAATAACTGCCTACAAATAAGTGTTTTGGTGCAAATAATACTCTGCTCATGCGCAGTTGATATCACGCTCTTGTGAGAAAAGGGCAGATCAGTTCCTAGAGCTGTGTCAGAGAATGATTCGACATCTTTAGTTGATCGAAAGAACAGTGAGAATACTAAGAAAGGAACAAAAGTTGCACTCAAGGTATTTCTAGAGTATCTCAAGGAAAGGAAGGTAGACGAAGAGTCACTCGTGTCATCGACGTGAAGGACAAGTAGGGAAAGTCATATGCACTGAAGAGATTTTATGCTGAAGCCAGAAAAAAGAATGGCGAGCTTTACACCAAAGCTTCGCTTGTCGGTATACGCTTTGAAAACTGTGAAATTCTTCAGCTTTGTTGATGTTTAGTGTTATTGAACGTTTGACTGTAAGTACAATTTGAAGTTATGCTGAGAAACCAATTGATTGCTGCCATTACTTGACTCTGCAAGGCAGCACGTGCTAACGGCATCTCGGAAGCAAAAACAAAGAACAAACTCGGTGATCAAATGATAGAACAATTATTGACCTCGGTTATCGCAAAATATGGTGATTTGTCAATGTCTGGCAGATCAATTACTTGCCTCAGCCTTTGGCTTTGGCAAATAATCGATCTGCTCGCAACTGACAAATCACGATATTTTGGTCAACCTCGTCCAATAAGTGTTAATTATCTGACATATTCAGGTGCATGGGCACACTTGAGCTTATTTTAAAATAGGATCGTGTAATGCCAAAAGGGAAAAAAACCAGAAAATCGTTATTCACTAATGCGTAACCGTACTGGACAGTTGGAAGGAATTTTACATTACATTTAACGAATTCACGGGGCCTGCTGTAAGCTTATCCTGATATCTACCCGAAGACAAACACCATGTGTGCCAGTATTAATTAAACCCACTACAAATTAGACAGGTTGGTCCACCAAAGCCAATTGTAAACAGGCTTAAGCCCATGGGATTGAAGTGAATTGAAATCATTTCTGCTCCATTGGATTGAATCCCAGCTACGTCGTCCTTTGGGAATACGTATTATATAAGCAAAGTCTCACCATAGCTGAGTGAATTTGTTTAAAGGTGACACATTTCAATCCGAAGAACAGTATGAATTTCAATGAGCTGGTAAACTTGGGAAGAAGCCCCCGTTCTACATTGATCTGATGGCTTCAAGCCCGGTATTTGCTAGCAGACCCTCTGCACTGTGCTCATTGTAATTGTCCCATGGACATAACTGAGAGAAACTTTAGCCATGTTGATGGGTTTCTTTGGTACGTATTGCGCAGCCTTCCTTTTGCACAGTTCCTACTTGAACGATACGTAAAACAAATGTTAAGTTATTCCAGTCATTGCGTTTCAATGGCAAAATCTTGTTTAGTCAAAATTTTAGCCTCAAGTATCAACTCTACAATAGCTTTGGTTGCGATTGGATGTCATTCGTGCTTTAGATGGAAAGCTCACAAGCGCGCAGTGCACAGTTTTCATTTGAATCTAGTTGAAATGTTTAGGGCGACAATTTCAATAGGCCTTGCCTTGTCCCGAGGGTACGTGCGTTATCAAAGTAAACGTTAATCGATAACTTCCATTCGCATACATGCCGATGAGGGATCACATTACTCTTGATTTCCTTTCTTGAAACCGCGCTAAAGAGGTGATTTACGGTCGTTTCGCGTACGGGTCGTCTCGCCTCTGTCTAGAGTCGATTCGCCTACGCCTTAAACTCCGCACTATGACTATCATTTTGTAAAACTGTTGACCACCTTGAAACAACGTACAAATGAACATAAACAAAAACGAAAGATTTGACTAACCGGTCATGTGGATAGACCACGCGTGCCACTCGTGTCGGCGAAATCTCAACCGCTACACTCCGCAAATTTAACAGACTAAGGCTTAGGTTCGGGCGCAAAGTCTATTAATCACACATTGGCCCTTCCTTTGCCGTGGACCGGAATGCTTCAAAGAAAGATTGATGATAAGTAAGTTCTATTTGTATTTTCTTTCCTTCCCTCTGCCATTTTGTTCGGATCATTCTCCCGCGGGTTTGTGAACTCGCCCCAGGCTTCACGATCTCTCTGTTTCGAAGAAAATGGCCGAAGGAACTTACAGATTTGCGTTCTTCTTCGAAGCACTCCGGTCAACAGCGAAGGAAAAGGCAACCCCTGAGCCTGATTAGGATTCGCTTTAAATTTGCCAAATTGAAGTCGATGTATCGGTAGTGTAGAGGTTAAGTACATTTCCTCTTAAGCCATTGAACTTAGTGCGACATCGTTCGGTCAACTTTTTCTAATTTTTGGAACAAAATTTTTCTAAGCTTTTTCTGCGCTTTTCTTTTTAATTCTAAGTGACATACGCTGCTAATCTATAATTGTAGTCCTAGTCTGTGTTCATTTCGCGACATTTTGGAGTAAATTCGTTAATCAGTCACTTTTACGTACAAACTTATTTATTGCTTACATATAGAATGAGTTCACAAATGCAATTTAATTACTGCGAGCAACTTTTTGAGATTAATAATCATACTAATAATCATTAAGTTTTACCTATTACATGCGGGGACGTTTGGGTTGTCCGTGTGACTCCCGCCCCTTAAAACAGATCATTGGCGATTAATAGACAACATTCGTATTCTCAGTATTGGACTGGAACTAGCTTGCAATGGAGGCTAATGCGAGGAATATATTAGGAAGTATTTGCATTTGAAAAGATTCCCCCAAATTAGCCTCCAAGCTAGTTCCAGTCCAATACCAAGAATACAAATATGGTCTATTCTAATAAACTCAATGTATGGTTTTATTGGCTACGAGCAGGTCCATTCAGATGGGAGCAGCAGCTGAGTAGTTGTGCAGCGTTCTTGTTGCCGGTCTGGTACTGCTCCCAGGCATCGATCAGTTTCTGCTGAAGTTGCCTGTACTCTCTCCTCTGGATCCGCTTTCATTTCTTGTCTGATATCAGCTTGATGGTAAGAGAAGTTAGGCGGGCTTCGCGATGAAGTAGTTCGATTAACTGGTAAAACTGTAATTTGCATTTGCCACCGGCTCGGCGGTTGAGAGCGTTGTGCCACCCCTCTATGTCATTGTTGGTCCGGATTGGTTGTTTAAATACACTCCAATCTCTTGGAAGAAAGATAGTACTGTCAATCTCCTGCTCCTGGATGTATTCAATAAGATTGCTCAGGGGCTGGGTCTCTGCCTGGATGCTGAAGAGCACGAACATGGGTCTGATCTCATGTTGAGGCAAGAACGGGAGGGAGGGCCTTAGCTAACCATCAGATATAATTTTTTGCATCTAAGCTTGCGGATCGCGTGGAAGCGATATAAAGTTCATGATCGCAACATCGATACAAACATTGAACCGCCCAGTAGAGTGGGAACAAGCTAATTTGTTACATATCCTTTATTGATATGTTAATGAAAAGTCTCACACTCTTTGGTATAGGCCACTCAAGGACCCTGCTCAAGACACAAGTTTACAGAAATAGGGCCTTAGCTAGCCGTCACAGTTTTTTTCTGTGAGGTTCGACAAGGACTTTTAAACAATTCAGTTGTAAAGCTTACATATGAATCATAGGTGAACAGACAGTAGGCGAAACGACCCGTAGGTGAAACGACCGGTTACCAAAGAGGCATGCATACAAGTCTAAGGCAAACCGACATACGAAATCAGAGGGATCAGTATAGCTAATATATAGTGAGAATCACTTAAAATTCAGGGGTTTTATAGACAATTCTTATTTCTGAATAGAGCATTTTTATGTTGTTCATAGTCAGTTACAACTGAGAACTAAGCGGTGAACTTTTCAAAAGGTTCAATATAAAATCTTCAGAAACATGGTGACCATGCAGAAGCAAGCGCAAAAGTTTCCTCGAAATCAGTGCATCCCCTAAAACAATATTGTTCAAGATCGCTAGGGAAGGAACACTCGAACATACCACGAAACGGGAAGAAAAAGGGTTTTATTCTCTACAGTTAATTTGCAAAGTAATTGCTGACTTTATGTATACTGTCCAACACAAAAAGTAACAAGCCGAAACATGAAAGACTTTTCAATTCGGTCGGTAGTATACTTAAACTTGTTTCTTACCACCGATGGCATAGTCGATGGCGGTCTGATCTCAATGAAAGCCTTTTCTAGCACAGTGTATAGAGCAAGAAGAGTTTATTGACTATACGATTTAGAAAATACAGGTACAACTCTGTCCGCAAATAGCAAAAGCTAATCAAGACGCACTTAAGTCCACGTTTGCACGCAGATGCGAAAATTACGATTTTTGCAAAAAAACGCAAAAATTGCAGAACACTGAAAAGGTAGAGAATTCTATTCCCCAATAACAATTGCGAATTGTACGAAAAAACGCAAAAATCGTAGAGCACTACAAAGATAGAGAACACTGTACTGACTTCCCAACAAGAGTCGCGATTTTTGCGATTTTAACAATATTTGCGAATATTGTGAATTTTGCAAAAAAAATCGCAAAAATGGCGTAACACTGAAAAGCAAGAGAACACTAGTCCCAAACAATAGTCGCGATTTTAACGATTATTCCGAAAATTATGAATTTTGCGAAAAATCGCAAAAATCGCAGAACACTGAAAAGCAATAAAACACTAGGCCCGACAAGAGTTGCGTCAAGAATCGTGATTTTTGCGATTTGTCTGTGGGTCACAACTTTACACCCTGGAAATCGAGTGCCAGCTAGCAAATTTGTTATATTTCAACGCGGGGGTTAATAACGCACGAATATGAAACCCACTGAACCTTGAATCTCTAGTTTCTCAAAGCTTTTAAGCAGCGTAACAATCGTTAGTAATTAAAAGCAAGGAACTTTGAAAAACTGAAATTGCAAATTGCAAATTGCAAAGTGAATTTCAAAACAGGCTGAACTGCAGATTACCCTGCCACTCCAATAAAGTTCTGTGTAGCTTGCTACGCATTACGCAGAAACCAATATAAAGTCAAGTTGAAAGTATGTAATTTATTCTAAAGAGTCTTTCTCATTCTAAAGGCGTGACTGGCGAATTAAGCAGTGATCGACTGTGAATTTTACGGTTGGGTAAACTACATTTTTCACACGATCGTGTGAAGAAAATAGCATCCGTTTACTGATTAAGCCTAAGTGCTCATTGCAGTGATAAGGCCTAAGCCTTTAACATTTTAGCTTTCGATGTACGGTTCGGTCACTGTGTACCGTGTAGCTTCTGATAGCCTTCCATCTTGAATTGATTACCTTCCTCGTACCGCATTTGTAAGACAGCTGTCTTGAATTGATTATCCATCAAACAAAAGAGGAAACGCATTCTGGCGCAGTTAGATCAACCTTATGAAAGAGATCATAGCTAAGATTAAAAAGTTTTTAAAAGATGGATGTGGATGATCTTACGGAACGAAAGAAAGTCAATGTTGCCACCACTTTTCTGAGGAAGCCGTGCTTTCAAATGTAAGCAATTGCCTGGAACTGTCACATGGATAACTCGATCTAAAAAAAAACAAACAGCAAATAGCGACAAATAGCTAACGCAGTCGTAAGATTTATAGTAAACGGCTGCCTTTTTGAGGGCAAACTCTATGCTTAAATTTGCTACTTTCGAAAAAAATTGTTAAAACAGAAAAAATCGCGGCTCTTTTTGGGGACTAGTGTTCACTTGCTTTTTAGTGTTGTTCCCTTTTTGCGATTTTTCGCAAAAAACGTGACTCTTGTCGGGGACTAGTGCTCTAGCTTTTCAGTGTTTTGCGATTTTTGCGATTTTTCGCAAAATTCGCAATTTTCGTAAAAATCGTTAAAATCGCAAAAATCGCGACTCTTGTCAGGAACTTGAGTTCTCTAGCTTGTCACTGTTTTGCGATTTTTCCGATTTTTCGTAAATTTCGCAAAAATCGTAAAAATCGCGACTCTTGTCAAGGACTTGTGTTCCCTTGCTTTTCAGTGTTTTTTCGACTTTTCGCAAAATTCCTAATTTTCAAAGAAAAAAACGTTCATCATCTTTGCAACGTAGTGCTAAGACAAAAATCGTTAAAATCGCGACTCTTGTTGGGGGCTAGCGTTCTCTTGCTTTTCAGTGTTCTGTGATTTTTGCGTTTTTTTTTTTCGCAAAATTTGCAAAAAACGTGACTCTGGTCGGGAACTTGAGTTCTCTAGCTTGTCACTGTTCTGCGATTGTTCCGAGTTTTCGTAATTTTCGGAAAAATCGCGACTCTTGTCAAGGACTTGTGTTCTCTTGCTTTTCAGTTTTGTGCGATTTAATTCGCGCATTTTGCAAAAAATCACAAAAATCGTAGAACACTGAAAAGGTAGGGAACACTAGTCCCCAATAAAATGAAAGGAAAGTAAAGGAAAGGAACTTTATTTAAGTGTTTAGTCGTTCTAGCGCTGAAGCACTAATTGGGAACACTGTAAATTGAAATCAACAATTAACACAAATCAAGTCAAATGTTGGTTTTTGAGGAGAGGGGAAACCGGAGTACCCGGAGAAAACCTCTCAGTGCAGAGTAGAGAACCAACAAACTCAACCCACATATGACGCCGAGTCTGGGAATCGAACCTGGGCCACACTGGTGGGAGGCGAGTGCTCTCACCACTGCACCATCCCTGCACCCCAATAAGCGTGGCAATTTTTGCGAAAAACGCGAATTTTACGAAAAATCGCAAAACTTACAGTGAAACACTGAAAAGCAAGCAAAGGGTTGAATTGTCACAGTCCTTAATACCTTAATTTTGCTTACTATTCTTTAGCGTATAATTTACGAAACCCTAGTTTCATCAAATAATCAAGATTCTTCAATAACTAACACAGGACATATTAAACGGACGGCAAAAAGATGGAGAAACCAGATAAGGATGAGGGAGTATAAAGATGTAAACCTATCCTAGCTTGTATATTTTCCTACAGTTTGCAATGTATCAGAAAAATCATTTTTTATAAAATGTCTAATTTTTTTTTCACCTACAATTTTTTTTTCAAATTTCAAAGACAACCATGTAAAATTAACTGACGTTAAC
>NC_090871.1:43062441-43064941 GCF_036669935.1 Montipora foliosa | reverse complement strand
GGGCCATTGACTTTGGTACTTTTGCTAGTCAATAATCTTGTAACCTCCAGGACAAGTCAACGCCTTGAAGGGTAACTTCACCCTACCATCAAAGCTCTCCAGGGTAAAATTAACAGGCTTAAAATCAAATGTCTCCACATTTTCATAAAACCGAGAACTTTTGGTACTCCACAGACACACCTAGCAGCCTGGCCACCTCCTCGGTTACATATGAAACAGTGCTTGCGCTATCCAGAACAGTTTTAATTTTAATCTTCTTTCCATTAGCTGACAACCATACTGGAACTGTTCGAAGGGCAGCAAGCTCCTTGTACTGTGCAGAGGTTAGGGTGGTAATTTGTGCACACTCTTCAGAGACTTGATCAGCCACATGTAACAACTGTTAATTCCCTTGGTGACATTAAAGAAGTGTTACTTCTTGTATTTTCAACCTCAGTAGAATTCTTCCGATGGATGAAGCAACTTGTGATGACTCTACAATCGTGAATTCCACATTCCCCTGACTGTAAGCAATACTTTCCCTGGTGATTATTAGATAAACAATGGAAATAGTCTGTTGTTGGGAACTGCCCATATTCCATGACTTCCTTGACACAGGTCACACTTTCGCAGGACAGGAAGGTGATCTTGCTCTGAAAGTAGTGAAGCTCGATTCTTTTGACAATTGTCCTCCTTGTGCTCTCCTGTCACTGCACCAAAACCAATAATGCTTTCCATGGTTTTAACTTGGTAATCCGATTCCTCAACAATCCACTGTCAAAGCATTTGCAGTGATTCTAATCGATGATTGTGTGAAGCTCAGCAGAAATACCTTGACAACAAGAGAGAAGAGAAGACTACCAGGTCCCAAATCACTGGCACGACTGTGTTCGTGAAGGGTTATGATCTGTCAGAAAATTTCTCCAATTCCTGAATATTTCACTCTTGGAGGGGATTAATCTCCTTGATTTCTCCTAGGTAATTCTCCTAGTTGTCTTCTTTCACCACCGAATTGACGCTTAAGAATGCTTGTCGCCTCCTGGTAATCTTCTTCAGAGAATCCCAGCTTCGAAATTGCTTCTTCTGCGTTGCCTTCGAGGCAGGTCTTCAATCCTATCATTTTATACTTGGCTGGTTCATCCGTTTGATCCACAATACTTTTAAAAGTTGCCCAAAAATTCTCGAGTTTAGTTTTGTCTCTGTTAAACTGTGGCAGCTTAATCCTTTTTATGTTTCTATCAGCTCGACTAACCGGCTCCGCTTTTGCTTTGTCATCTTGAAAATCGCTTTTGGACAGAAAAGCTCCTCATCACAAGCCTCGTCGCTCGTATCTCTGCCATCGGAATTCGCCTGCATTTTCTTGAAATGATTCAGCAAACCTTGCTAATCTTGCTCTGAAGGAATGCCAAAAAACTTGAAACGACAACTCTACTTTGCACTCGAAAATCCGACCCCCAAACATATGCAAATCCCAGCTTAAAAACGAAAAACAGCGAATACAACATACATGCTGACAAGGAGGAAGTCAATAGTACGCTCTTGAGGTAACTGTCTTGTCTACCTGAGAGCCAGCTAAACAGTAAAATTCATCAAGTATGATCAGCGCCAGAGATGCACATGTCACGTTTTGAAAAAAAAATACATCGGGTCATTTATTTTAAATTTTGTTAAAGAAGGGAGCACTTTCTCCTGCAACTTCGCTTTACTAACATGCACTGCTATACATTTTCCTTTCATTTTGGCTTACATGACCAGGATTTGACAACGAACACAGATCTGCATCGAATCCACTGTTCACAACAATAACCAAACAAATATACAATAGTATATTGAGCATTGAAACATCCCTCACTTACATACTTGTTGTGCCCTAAGATTGGTGAACACTGTGCCTGGGCATGTTCGGTAAATGTCAACTGTCTGATAGACTGTATGTGAAACAAGCAACTGTGAACCCAACATTACTGAATCAGTTTCATTAATGTTGTGTAGTCTACGGAGGAACTGAATGTTTATGCCCGTGCTTGGTACCTCATTTTGTGAACGGAACCATCAATTTCAACTGAGTTAGATTTGCCCTATCCCAAAATAACAATACTGATGAGAAATTGTAACACTATTTGTCCCCGAACAGTTGCAACACAAATCAAAAGTCACTGAATTTCATTTGGTCACTTTCTTGTCAGTCCAAATGAAAGCCTATTCATTCCACTCGAACCCCCCCCCCCCCCCCTCATCCCCCGTGGCATACCATTTGAGCCACCTGTACACTATTTCTTCCTGAGGGTTGTCTGGAGCTAACCTCAACTGAAGGGCTTTCTTGTCAGGATAGGGCAACACATCTCATGCAGGGTATCCAACTCCTTGCCCTCAACGCCATTCCAAAAATCACCCATACCCTCTCTTGGCTTAAGGAATGGTTTTGTTATTAACTCTGCAGTGGCTACTTTCAGGAGTAACGTTCGTAAGTTTTCAGAAGAGGGCTTCATCATTTCGTTAAAATCATCTGAAATGTCAAAAA
>NC_090871.1:43037441-43047441 GCF_036669935.1 Montipora foliosa | reverse complement strand
GGAAATCAACAAACTGTGAATGAGCTGACCTTTCGCAAACCTTGGACATAATAGGCAACAGAGAAATAGGGCGAGTATTAGCAGGGTCTTCATGATTGTCAGACTTGGGGATAGGAATAACCTCAGCAGATTTCCAGGCCTGTGCAAATGTATTTGAGGAAAAAGAATTATTTATCAGGTAAGTTAATGTCAGTGGGTAAACTATCCTTTAGGACTTTAACTTGCTGTAACTTGGTCATATCCCGGTGCTTTGTTTGATGGAAGACTGTTGACAATTTTTGCAACGTCCCCTTCCTCAACCGGTCGGAAATTGAACTCAACACGCTCATAGTCCACTTCGTTGTTGCTTGCAGGGCGAGGAAAAGGTTCAAGGTTTTGAGTATGTAAACAATGTCTTTCGGCAATTGCCTTTGCCTTAGCAGCTGCCATCTCACCAACGGAGGTATAAAATTTATTAAACCTATTAGCTTGAAGTTCAGGGTTTTCTGTCGTAGTAAAAAGTGGACCCTTCCTTGGGAGACAATGCTTTAAAATTTTCCAGATGGAGTTTGTGTTTCCATGGCTGTTCATGACCTCGGTGCGGATCTTCTTTTTCAGCTATCCAAATTTCACGCTTTATCTCCCGTCGAAAGAACCGATATGCATTCCAATGAAGCTTGTCCTTTGTCTTCATTGCTCTTTTGTGCCAGGTGGCGAGAGTTTTCATAACCTGACGAATCTCTTGGGTAATGAACGTATTCGGTCTAGATTTTATTTTAATTTTCTTAATTAGAGCATGATTGTTCAAGATTTCCAAGAAAAGGGAATTGAAGGTATCGACTCGGTCATCTAAACCATCAAAGATACTGGCGACATGGAAAGGAGCATTTGTCAAGTCCTCGGCGAATTTGGTCGAATTCTAATTCTTGTAGCTTCCAGTAGTAACAAATAAACAACGTGGTTTTGGCGCCTTCAGCTTAAGAGCTTCTGCCTGAGAGACCGGGGCAGACTTGGAAATGAAGGTCGGCCGATTTCGCTTAAAATTGGTACACAAAGTACTTATGTCGACTTATGTAATTTGCCACAGTTTCAGCTTCAACGACTTTTTTTTAGCCGAGTTCTGGATATCAGCCCCTCAGGGGTCCCCAGAGGCTGATTTTCAGTGCAATTTTGGCCACTTTTAAATCTCTCTTTTAGCAACATGAAATTAATTTCAGGCAAAAACAAAACCATATTTGTAAAGCCCTATCCTTAGGCTTTTATGGGTGAGAACATTAGCTCATGGAAATTTTTCGCTAGCCTGTGGCTGTTACCACAACTTGGTCCTATTTGAAGCATATGGGAAGCAACCGGAAATGGCCTGTTTTTCAGACCATATATTTTCCATGCCCATGTTTTATATCTTGAGGTGTTAATATCCCGGCAAAGTTTAGCCTTTAGTTTAGTAATATCAAGAAAAAAATACTAAGGTTGAGGCTTTTTTACCACGAAACACTTTAAGGGAACTTACCCTTTACGCACTTCAGGTCCAAGTCTTAATTCTTTATTAGCTTTAATTTTCAGACACCAGCCGCGCATTTAACAAGAAAAGCAATCAAAATACAATGGAACAAGTTGTTTACTGGGTATATAAGTTTGATGGGAAAGTGTGGGTAGGACAAAACTCTATTTATGGGACTGTGCCTTGTTTCCATGGCAACCTTGTTTTGTCAATCACAATTACCCAAAGTTTGGGATTTCTCGTCTAATTGTTGACGTTTTCAAGTTTCTTGTGACAAACATAATGTTTTGTACCTTTAGTACCTCTTCACTACTCTTTTAATGTTATTGTAATTGCCAAAATTGAGCTTTTGACTTCATGGAATAGTCATATTAAATCCAGACTCGTGGATTATTCACTAGTTACCGGGGCCCAGCTGCAGGCTGGCACTGGTCGTAAAATGCAGACGGTTTCTGTCGTTTTTTCAGCGGTACATTGTTAGGGATATATCGCTGACTTGCGATATATCGCGGGCTCGTTACTTTTGGGAGTGCTCGCTGGCTCATTGAAATCTTATCCGCCATTTTGAAAAGCAGGAGACACGGAGGACATTCAAGAGAAAGGTTATAGCTTTCTGGGGAATGACACGTTTCCCAACCTTTACGATGGACTAGTTTATGAGTGGAAATTTAAGAGTGAATATTTGGAGAGACAAATTTACGAGCGATCACTTAAGAGTGAACCTTCCATCGAGAATCAAAGCTAACTTTATATCATCTTAAAAAACGTGCTACAAGGCGATCTAGACGAGCTCGTGGAGAAATTTGTCTCCAAAAAGATTTCAACGATTGAGATTCTTTGCATCTGACTCTGCTGTTATTATGGAAATGAGGTAAGCTACAGTTTGTTATTGAGTAATGCATGCAGTTTGTACATTATTGAAAACTGAATACACTATGGACCCAGCTAAGGGGCCCAAAAACAAAGACAGAGACGAAATGTGGGTGCAGTAAATCAGCGTTGATAACCCACTTTGAGGTCTTTAATGTCAAGTTTCCTCGAGTTTGGGTGATTTGTTTACCCCTTTAATAAATGTATTGTGTACAGTATCGATAATGAAATTCCAAGGATAAATGGGATTTAATTCCTCAGCATATCTAAGTATTTCTCCGGATGCTCGACATTAATTAGTATATCTACCTTGAGATTGACTAGAATCTATTTTGAAATACCTCGGTATCCAGAGAGTTCTCATCTGCATCCGCAGGCTTTGGTAGTACTGTTTTAAACAGGAAAACTCCAGAATTAGTACTACTGCTTTTACTTTCCAGACGCCTTCGTTTCAAATCGGGTAAAACGAAGGGAGAGACAGCTGTTTGTGAGGGACTTCTGTCTGCGATAGATTTCTTTAACGCTGGAGCAAAATGCTTTTCGTCGGCGTTGTGACAAACGTTGTAAAACTTCGCTGTCTTCTCTATTATACACTTTACCAAAAGATAACACAATTGACAAATTCGCTTTTTTCACCAAACAGCTTCAAGTAGAACTTGTCCTTTTTTTCAATCAATTTTCTACAGCAACGGCAAAAATCATCCAAGGATGCGGCTGCCATTACGAGAGCCCTCTCGAAGCTATACCGCGCGTTCGCAGGGGCAACGTGTGGAAACTTTACCGAGAAAAAAGTTAGCGTGCGAAGGAAAGTTTTTTTTTACATCGCTGAAAGCTTAGCAAGAAATATGTTTCATTCGTATATTTGAAACTGTGTTAGTTTGGTGTAATATGCTTATACATGACAGAGGTGCAGAAGGAAAAAAATTCAAATCTACCTCCAAAACATATCACCTTCCTCCTTTCGTTGCTGTTGACTTCCGCTTATAAGCCACAGCCAATGAAAATAAATATCTTTTTTCGAAGAATTCTGGTACGACCGGCCTCCGCCCAACGATTGTTTTACTGAGAACCAATAAAAAAAATCATATTTTTTTCGTATCCCCAGAGTTCTCCCCGGCGACCCACCGCTGACCCAGGAGCCGGAGAACTCTGGGCTCGAGATTGTATGTTAATAAGGCGAGAAAACTTTATCATGCACGATATAAATGTAATAACAAACGCGATCCAAAGATAATTAACTTAAATAAAATGGTTATACCCAAGAAAGCTTATTTGTTGTCTTTCTTTAGCAGGCATTATCACAAGATAATGAAACTAAAATGTAAAGCACGTTGATATTTATCATTGTTCTCTTGCAATTGTGTGAGTCATATGACCAATTATGTGAATTGCAGTTGACCTCTCTTATTTCCTCCGAGAATTTGATGCAGTCAAGATTAGGTGAACTTGGTTAACAATCAATAGATGTTGACGGTCCAGGTGATTGTTTCTTTAGATCTGTATCACATCAACGATATGGCAATAGCAACCATCATATGCGTTTACGTACTGCTGGGGAGACAAAACACTTTGAGAGCTTTTTGTCTCTAATTGTGAGTTACGTCAGTATTAGCCTCCACAGAAAAGGGGTGCGAGAGGTTAACTATATTTATGCAATCCCGTGTCCCACTTGGCCCCGGTAAGTTCCACGTAGTGGTTCTAGTTTTGGAATTTTAAGCCCTAAGTTCTTTTCTCCCTTCCCCTTCCAGAACATGACAAATAGTTTATGACTCTAGTGTTACTGAGGCTCTGATTTAATTGCAACACAACCGGAGGTGGCTTGCTTCAGAGAGTAATTGCGCGAGTAATTTCAAAATCAGACAACTACAAAACGCGTGGCCAATTTCAAATTACAAGCAAGATTACTCCCTGAATTGTACAACACAAGTTCCAATTACTTATTAATCGTATCTATAACAAATTTCGGACTTTTAAAAATGTCTTTTGAGAACTTCTTTTGGGCCAAAACGTCTGTAACGCTTTTCATATGTTTTGAAATTTGTAGGAAACACTGCGCGAAGGAAGCCATGAAAGCGCGCCTAATTGATGTGAGAATCTCGTGGGTATTCAATTACAGGTATCCAATTCATTATTCTTTGTTATTGTTATGGTTACTGTTATTATCATCATTATTACAACTATTATTACACTTTTTCTTTGCTACCTCTACTACCTTTTTATTAGGTTAGCTCTAACCAGTACCCATGAAGAACATCCTATTTGGCTGCAGCAAGCTACTGGAAGAAATACTGGACAAGGATCATGCATTATGCTTCAAACGTTCCTATTACATACACTGTATTACACATAGTGGCAATAATTGCATCCTTTTGAGCTCTGAATAAGGAGGAATTCTTGCAGTGGTCCAGAGAAGGAGTCCTTCCTTGTCTTGGGTCCCTTAACTTCCACTTTAAACTCCATGCAAACTTTCTTGAGGACGTCTAAACGAAGCTCTTGAAGTTTTCCCTGCTTACATAACCTACAAAGGTTGTGTCCCAGAAACATAATTGGGTGATCTAGATCTGTCTGCAGCTCATTTTCAACAAGCTGCTGTAACGCTTAAAGGTTTACATCCTGATAGATTGGCTCTTCATCATCACTCTCCAAACATTCAGGAATTGGCCTGCCTGCCTCAACGCCTGCTTTACGCTGTGACTTGGAAAGGTTGGAGAAAAAACTTGCGATCTGTTTAGAGGTCCGCCACTCGCTTGGCTGGAACAGCAATTCCCCTGTGGCATCGCGCGCGTGTTTCATGCCATGTTCCACCTGCTTTGCATCCGCTTTGTTACCTTCCTTTGCTCCACGATTGAACATTTGGGTCAAGTAACTCTTAACGTTCTCAGTCATCCTGCTTGATCTCGTGATTGTCTTAAGGGCCCACCCTTTCACTGTTTGCTGGGTTTCTCCAAATGCAGCGGTAAAATCGCAAAGTTTTTCAACAGGTGGTACTGAACCGTGCTTTTGCATGCTAACACTAGACAAAATGCTGGCCCACTTCTTCTTAATGACGTCATATGCTGTATCTTGCTCTTCCATGAAAACATGACGCTCGGCATCTAGATGTTGCTGAAGGTTGTCAAATGTAGAGAACATCTCGACACATCCCTGTTCCAGACAGGAAAACAGGCCATCTGCTTTATGGGACTCGGCTGAAGGATGCACGGCTATTGCGCCAAGACAACCAGGTTGTGAGGAAAACGGCACAAGAACCTTTAATCCTGTGTCTTCTTGAGCTCTTGTTATAACTGAAGCATATGAATAAAAATGACCCTTCCCAATCTGGTACGCTTTCCAGCACCGAACACCATCTTCAATAAAGTGGAAGTTGTTAAGAAAACTTATTCCAGGAATCTTACACACTTCGGCATTCATCTTTGTTTTGTCGATTTCAACCACAGCAAAGCGGCACCCTCGGACACCACCGTGGGACTCTAAAGCCACCTTCATTTCTTCAGCAGTTGTTACATCATGACCTTCATTAACCCAACGTCGGATGTGGGTTTTCATCGACGCAATCCTACGGTCACAGACATCTTTCCCTGATTGCGGATCAGAGAAATCATAACACACAACTACTATTCCATGTCTGGCTGACAAAGCTTGGAGACTCAACAGTAGCTCGGTGTTGTGATAGCATCCTGCGTTGTCTGAACGCAAGTACACATTGGTAATTTGGGGATCTTCCATCTTGACAACTTTGAGCGTGTGCTCAATAATGGAAGCAATACTAAACCAGTTCTGGACGCATGCATCAAGGAGGTGAACAAATGTTTGTACCTCAGTACCTCAACTCTCTGATCTCCACTATCGTCTCCTCTCTTAATCACACAGGTCACATGCCAACTTCGGCCACGCTTGCCAAAGAAGTCATCCATCTGTTCACGGAACTTCATTGGCTGGAACTTCATTGCCCAGTCCATGATCATCAGCATACTTCCACGGTCTAGATTAGCAAGAATGTCTTGCTTAGCATTGTCCTGAACAATTGTACGCAGGAGATGTGATTTCCAAGCATGAATGCATTTTGTTGCCTGGTTCTGCTCGTGGAGTAGACGTGCTCTTAAATCATCGGTTAAGTGGATACACTCGTCATTTAACTTCGCGGTTACTTCTTCAATGACATTGGTAAACCTTGAGCATTCATGGCAGGAAAGGTCATGGTTGTGATTACAGGACTCAGAGAACTCTGCATTGCTTGGATCACTGAGAGAAAATGTGGTGCAGTGGTCTTTACATCTCTCTTCCCTACTGATGTGCGTCTTGTAATCTGTCTTCAGATATCTTTTGCTGGCCTTCAGATCTTTTGTGACTTTGTCTGCCCAGGTGATTTCAACGCCATTGTCTCCCAGCAAGGACACAATGTGTTTTATCTTCTCAAACGCCTCATTTCCTTCCGTAGCGATGTAATCGAGCCCCTGTAACGAGATCTGTTTCGATGCTGAGCAGGTTTCTAAAATGCGGAAGAGAGTTCGCTCACTGTATGGCTTAAAGCCAACGCTATCACAATAGCTTTGGTATTGCTTGATTATTCGGGAAGGAATTAATGTTCTTATTGCTGATGGTACAAGCAGTTTCTCTCCACTATCCAGCTTAATTGTCTTTGTACCATATGACACATCCTGCAAGAGGGAGGATGTCGAAATGAATTCCAAAAAGTGATCAGTTTTTGTTGTCTCAAGTCGCATTCGATGGATTTCAGGAGGACTGACATGCTTCCCGGGCCCTCGTAAGTCAGCATGTGTACGGGCATCATCAATTTGCCGCTTTAAAAGACCTGGAATAATTTCCTGTAATTGACTTTTGCTAAACTTGTTTACAAACAAGGACAGTATTTGCAAACGTGTTTCCCTGTTCTCAGCTTGATTATAAGCTTCTGCTAGGGTCTCCATTACATCAGAATGCTTAGATTGATCAGCTGGCAAGGACTGCATTATGGCAAACCACAAATCGGCTTCACATCCAGGTGCAATGCAATTTAAAGTTGTTTCAATAACTTCCCTTGCCTTACGCACAAAATAGCCCTGTTGGCGCTCCCCTAGTTCAGACCATGACAACCTTGATGTACACTGGATTGGACTTATCCTACCATCTGATATTTCAACAATTGCGTCACTGAGTACTTTGCGTTTCCTCTTCAGTTCTTCCTCTTCGTCAACGTATAGACTGTCCTCAAAGCTTTTCTCTAGGGATGTGGCCAATGAAGCATCTAACAAAGAGGTTTCATCATGAAGAACTTCCTTCAGTTCTACTTCACTGTCATGGACCTCACTACCTAAAACTGGGCTGCCCTATAAAAAATCAAGCACAATGTTTTGTTTAATATATCAATATATTTTATTATAGTATTTTAGGTTTCACTACGCACTTAAACTAGAGCAAATATACTCATGTGCCCGTGTTGTCCTCTCTAACCAATTTGGGAAAACATAGACTGTGAGCAGTCTCTCTTTTCCTCGAAAACTGTGGGAAGACGCAAACCAAGCGTGGGAATGTGACTGTGACCTTGACGAGAGAGACTGCCCTGGTTTCTCTTTTTGCTCGTCTCCCAACGCCCACGCTACTAGCGGCTCGCGGCATCACCGCTCGCACGTCACGCTCATACAGCCGCTGGCATGTTAACTTGTTTTGTGTTCTTTCCCAAAGGATTTTCGAGGAAAAGAGAGACTGGTCGCAGTCTAGGGAAAACAATGAGCTCATAAATATTAATACACAAAATAATAACCCGATCCGTAAAATTACCACCAGTATATTATAATGCGCAGAGACTAGTCCCCTCGTTTTGCCGACCTTCAAAGCGCCCGACAGCATTCTACAATTCGTAACAGGGCACGTTTGAATTTCCAAGTTTATGCGTTGCGTGACATCAGTTGGCGGCCCGAGAAGGCTCTTGCATAGGTCAAAAAGTGAGTAATCGCGTAAGTGTTTTCCAACTGAACAGTTCTTGCACTAGAAGAAGTATTAATTTGAATGTGTCGGAGTTCTAGAGTAATATTTTTTCGTCAATGACAGCTAGATGTTTCAGTTACTTTGCGGCCCCCGAGAGGCACCAGCATGGCGTCTCCATACAAAGCTCTATAAATTTGGGTGAAACACTTCTCCAAATAACACGCGAATGAAAAAGTGCACAGACCTCAGTCTTAGCGAGGTTGTTTATATAACAATCACCTATCATATCTCAGATTCTTAAGTTAATTTATTACGTGGTTACGATTTTTATTTTTGATGGCGTGACAGTGCAAGCCAAGAATAGATAGTTTGTTTTTGTTTCAGACCTACTTAACTTAGAAAAGGTTTCTAGCTTTTACAGGGCGAGTCGTTTTGAAACGGCAATCTTAATCTGCAAGGAAAACTTAAACTTAGGTTCAGATCACGTTTACTTTAATATTAAGAATTTTTTAATTGGCACAGACACTTTTCCCACGATGAAGCTATCAGACGCTATCAGATTGCGAGACGCCAAGTGTTTGTTTTTTAATAATGTGTCCAAAAAAAATATTGAAAACACAGCGTCTTTATTGAGTTTTGAACAATACAGATACTAGTTTTCATAGCTAGTTTGATCTGTGGTTGTGTTATCCCCTTTTTTCAGTCAACTTTTATAATTTTATGATCAGCTAAGCAACACAATACAACTCGCTACAGATTTACTTCTATTACCTCCGTCATTAAAAGTTCAATTTCAGTGAAATGGGGAATCCTATTCTCTGACAAATACGAATAACTGAAATGTATTAGCTTAATATGCTCGAAGTACAACCAGAAAAAAAGATATTATTTACAACACGCTCTTCGGTTAAAAATATATTACGACT
This sequence comes from Montipora foliosa, assembly GCF_036669935.1. Lineage (NCBI taxonomy): Eukaryota > Metazoa > Cnidaria > Anthozoa > Scleractinia > Acroporidae > Montipora > Montipora foliosa. The sequence goes on along the minus strand of NC_090871.1, from coordinate 43,038,240 downwards.
GTTTCGAATATTTACATTACCTCGGAACTGGTGTAAGTTTCACTGGCAAAGGTCATCGCGCTGGCCACTTCAGGTTTGTTTTGGTCAAAGCAGGCTTTACATATGGCTTTTAAAATGAAATAAAAAATAGTTATGAATAAGTTGAAATATTGAAGCGTGTAAAACAAATCTTTGAAAGTGCAAAATAAATTTATGCCTGACGGACATGCATCAATTCACTCTCCCCAAGGATACTTACGGGATGCAATGGGTATCACTATCCCAAACTCCTTAAATATACTGTCTGACACGTCAGCGGTGACCTTCTTCGGTTTTTTTAATTTCCTTGTTTCGCCTTGGTGAAAAGGGTGTTCACATGGCCCACTTTTGTCACGCAAACGGGTGAATTTTCGGCGGTGACGTGGACATATCACAATCGTCTTTAATTCATCTTTTGTGACGCCAGACAAGCCAGCTTGGTTAAGAATTAACTTCCATTCAGGAAAATTGTCAACTCTGTGTGACGCAGTCAGTTTATTACCAGCAGCGCCTACCTTGACTAGCAGGTGCGTAACATCTCGATCTAATGTCGCTAATGGGAGAGTCAACAGGTTCTGACGGCTTGTTATCTCGTGCCCCACATATGTCAACTTCTTTCCAAAAGGTGCACCGTATACTCATGGTTTTGATTTTCCAAGAGACTAAATTGTGAAATCCAGACTTTCGCTACTCTGCCTTTCAAAAGCGCTCAAATGGACTCAAATAAAACAAATTCGCTTACAGACTGAAGAGATTTAATTAGTTTAATTAATAGATCGCA
>NC_090871.1:43014941-43027441 GCF_036669935.1 Montipora foliosa | reverse complement strand
TAATAAGCGTGGTGTGGTTTGTAAAGATCGATCACGTATCGATCGGCTATTCAGTTTTGTAAACAACTGCAGTCACTTTGACAGCACTTTGATGATCAGTACATGTATTTTGGAAATAGTTCAGTAGTTGTGTCCGTTTCAATTCTCTACAAAATTCGCCCTTTGTAATGTGTTTTATTCATCTTTCTCGGCAGAGAAGACTCGACAAAACATATGCAATTTCAATCCTTTGGCTGTGAGGACAATAAAACTGTTGTCAACAATGCAAAGCCTGTACTAAATATAAAAGAGCCGGCGAGTGTTATCTTGTAATGGTTCCCGGGTCTACATTTGTATTACACCAGAAGTGTTTCTTGACAAAGCTTACTTACCAATTTTCAGGATAACTTTTAACTTTTTGGCTGGCACCGGCAAGTCATCGCAGTGAAAAGAACATCAATGGTGCCATTTCCATTTGATGAGAAACTTTGAATTCAGCGGTAAAAGACTTTAAATACATAGCTTAAAAGCCATGCGTGATTGCAGCTTCTTTGTTATTATTTTTTTGACCAGGGAAGAACACTCTACGATACCTTTCGACTTTCATTCCACACATGTGCGAGTTGTCAGTGAATGCGAATTTTCGGAACGAATTTTAGGTCAAAGCGAATTTTCGCTCGAAAATTCGCGTCAACTTAAACAATAGGCATTGCGAAAATTCGGCGAATTTTCTGCGAACTTTCGCGCTGGACAAAAATTCGCCAATTTCGTCGAATTACGTTCTCATTACTTTTTCACAATACTGTATACGATTGACAAAATGATTCGTTCTCGTAAATGCTGTCACTTTTCAATGCAGAATTAATGCCTGAGAAAATTATTACTGATGTTTGTAAGTAAAGGGAGCTACTCTTCACACACTAACCGTAATTGATTGAAATCATCACTGATTTAGAGGAATCAGGGCTTGCATCATTGAAGTATACATGGCCATGTATATGTTTCCATTTTAGTTACCATGCATGAAGGAGTAAGAGACACTTTCTGAAGAAATTCTTTGATGGGACAGCAGGAAAATGCACCTGGGAAAAAGTTCAGAACAAGTTTATCGCCCTCTTTCACCTTGTAGCATGCAGCCTTCTGTGGACTACATGCATTGCATTGACATTGACTACTTGCCTTGACATTACCGTGCACTGGTGGCTCAGTTCGTTGAACACCGGGCTGTCACCCGGGAGGTCGTGAGTTCAACTCTGGCCGAACCGACATTCAGCCTCTTTAAATAACTGAGTAGAAAGTGCTGCCTTTGTAATTACATCTGCAAATGGTTAGACTCTCTAGTCTTCTCGGATAAGGACGATAAGCCGGAGGTCCTGTCTCACAACCCTTCAATGTTCATAATCCTGTGGAACGTAAAAGAACCCGCACACTTGTTGCAAAGAGTAGGGAATGTGGTTCCCGGTGTTGTGGTCTGTCCTCTGTGGTGTATCACGGTTGGAAGCTGCTCTAAAAATCCGAGGGTAAATAAAGATATATGATATGATATGACATATGACTTAGTTGGTGATGATGTGTTTCGTTTATACCCAAAAGCTGATTTTGTGCATGTACATGTATAGAAAGTTATCAACACACAAAACTGTCAACAAGATAGTACTTTCATAAATTAGAGCCACTCTCATCTAAATAATATAGTTTAAGCTGATGTTTGGAAAATAAAGAAATTTGAGAGGATTTGTGTGAAGCATCAAAACATTGAATTACTGATCTCTAAAATTAACCTAATTATCTTAATTATTTTCTTTGGATTTTCAACAAGTTGTTCAATTCACCTTCGAAATATTTATAATTAATAGCCATGATCAAGCACAATATGCATGGTTTGTTCTGATTTTAATTTGAAATTTGAAAAAAATGTACTGTTTGCTGTTGGTTTCAATGTATAGATTGGATGGCGTGTATAAAAGAGCTGTTGCTAATAACGATAATAGAAGTAGTAATTGTTGAAGGGCTGACTGGGAAAGATAACCTGTTATTATATTGTTCAGCACACCAACATCATTGCTTTAAGTAACCTAAACTTGGCAACAGTTTGTTTTGAAAGTTAAATGGAAATAACATTTCCCAGAGCAAAGCACCAAAAAGCTAAAAATTTTTTGTTTGGTGTACATGTACAAAAAAAATTCCAGAGTGAGTGAACACATTGCGAAAAGCCCTTCAATAACCATTACATCAAATTCATTCAAGTATCAGAAAATCTAGATGTGTCCCTTGCAATAATATATGCCTTATCTGGTCGAGGGGTGCAAGCAATGTTGCGTGGAGTATGTGGTGCTGTGAGAGTGGCACTTCTTTCAGCAGCATCTTGACACTTTCTTGTGACAATTGCATCCACCACTGGGCGTATGTGATCCCTTGTTGTCTTCTCCATAATTGGTTTTGCAATCCACTCTTTACTTCTTTTGGGGAAGACCACCTTGAAACGAAGCTCTCCCTCGTTTTCTCCCCTTGAAGCAGTAGCATGGTCTCTGCTGGTGTTGGAATTGTGGTCAAGGGCTGCCAGCTGTGTTCGAGCAACCATGCCCTTATACCAAAAGTGCTGCCGCTTGGGGAGGTATTTTGTCTGGATGCTGTGATACACCTCAAAAGATCCAGTGTGACAGCTGAGTGTCAACTGCTGGATGTCTTTAAGTAGATTTTTGTCAAATACCACTTCTTTTAATGCCTCATGTGCTGGTGAACCTGGCCTTAGCCATCTCTTGGTTCTGGCCACATTTATTGGGATGGGTGGGTGGGGACATTCATGATAATAATCTGCACTGTCCCACTGGTGGATGTTGGCAGTGTGGTGGACAATTGATATCCACTTCTCCCGTAAGAGTTCCTTGTTCCCATTGCATGTGTCGGCACACCACCAGAGATGGTTGGAGACTGACTTGATCCAGGGAAAAAGATCACTACAGTCCGTCTTCTTTGCCTTTTCAGTTAGTTTTTTAGTGACACTTTTCGCTAAATGCCACACATCAAACTGGTGATCCACATCAGGGTAGATGCATTTCATATCTGACTTTATGCTTACATGGCGATCAGTTGCCACAACCTTCACTTTTGCCCCTTTACCCTGGATATTTTCCATGCACCTTTTAAATCCTTCTCTCTCCATGGCATTACTGCTGGTCACTTCGCTGACCTGAACAATTTGGAAGTCGACTATTTTGTCACTATGTTGATCGATCATGGTGTAGGTGCCATATTTTGCGTTATGCCCTGGGCTCTCACAGCGACCATCCCCAGAAAGCCACAACTCTTTGTCTTTCAAATCATTAAAAACAGAATTTTGTTCTCCCTCCCAAATTTCATCAATTACTGGAAATAAATATGAGTCTTGAATGTTACAAAATGTTTTTTCACAACTATCTTGGTGTAAGGGGCCCCACTTAGAAGAATCGACGAGGACATCAAAAGGTTTCCAGCAGCCATCCCTTTGATCATTGGCTGGCTGTTCCAGAAGTAGGTGTGGCCATTTATGGACTTAAGTGTAACAAGCAACTGAGAACCCTGGGTAGATTCCTATTTTTTTCTTATGCCTGCACCACACTCGGGACATCTTTTAAAAAGCTTCACTAATTCTTGTTTGAAAACAAGGAACTTAACATCATCTTGTGGGTCGACACTTTTTGAATGTTCAGTTTTTGACTGTGAACTGTTTGAATGATCTGACATTTCATCATTTTTCAATGGTACATAAGATGGATCCTTTTGAGGTGAATTGTCAGGGGTGATTTTCTGTTCATGGGAAGGGTCTACCTCATCAGAAGAGATCACTTCCTCTCTGTGAAAGTCTTCATCAGTTTGAGTGCTTTGGTCACACAGGATCACATCAAATGAAAACTTGTAAGTTTGAGACTCAGTTGATTTCATCATAAGTTGTGCTCCTCGTGTATTAATTTGACACCCAACATCACTGGTAAGCTTATGTATTGGTATACTTGTTTTATTTGCTTTCGTTGAATCCACATTAAGTTGCTGCAATGGCCTCTCTAATGCAACCTCACTATGATCTATGCCCTGGGAATTTAGGCAGCCAACTTCCGGGTAACATTCAATGGTGGTACTAGCTACAGGTTCTGCATGCACACCCTGGGAATTGTGGGAGACAGCTGCTGAATTACATTCAGTGGAGGTACTAAGTTCCACAACATTCGTAGGGGAAATATGGTGTGTCGTGGTGAGTGATGCAATATACTGCAAACCAAAGCAGACATTTCGTGACTTAATGAGCAATTGCGTGAGTGTTTCCTCCATATGTAAGATAAGAAAGTACTTCGAGTTGCATGTAGCTAAAATTAATTCAGACTCTTACCTCTTGCTTTGCTCTGTCATGCAAACGGTTTTCAGACGACAGTCGAGGCTTCTTTCTTGGCCGATGGACAAAAATTGTTGGTAGTGCATCCGGCTTCAATGTACATGTTGCTTTCAACCTAAGAAGTTCTGCTTTAAGATCAGGTTCAAAGCAGTCAGGCTTGAAGTGATCAGAACACACCCGAGTATCTTTGGTAACCACTTTTGCACAAGAGAATTTTGTGTAGGAAGACGGTGGAAACTTATTCCATGCTCCTTGCGAACAGATCGAGAATCATTCGAGCATCCAACATCACAACAATAGACCTTTTCGGCTTGTACATTTTGTTTTCCCAATACAGATCATGTGATAATACTCAGGAGGTTTGGTCTTTTGTTTTGTTCATTAAAATGAGGGCATACAAGCATGAATATGCCTGCATGCACTCTTTTTAATGAACAAAACAAAAGACCAAGCCTCCTGAGTATTATCACCTGATCTGTATTGGGAAAACAAAATGTACAAGCCGAAAAGGTCTATACACCATTAACGATCTATATGCACATAAAGTGAGTACTGAGTCTTACACAAAATGGATAGCTTTATTTATACCAAAAAGATCGCCGCAAGACCGGAAAAATCAGCCTGAAATTTTCGAAAAGGTGCGATAACACATTACTAGTTGCGCAAGGAACATGAACATGGTAAAACAGGTTGATCAAATAGATCACCAAGATTCATGTCTGGCACCTCATCCTCAATATCAATACCGTAATTCAGAACTTCCCCTTTCTTCAGTGGTCGTTTTTTCCTTGGCATCCTCAAATCTAAATTACTGTCAATAACATCATCTAATTTATTAGTCACTGGTTTAAATACCTTTGCCAATGACTCCTGGCTTTTCTGTTCACCAATTTTATGTTTCATAATTGCATTATGAACATAATTGATTTTATCTCCTAATTCAGATTTACTCTTTGCAAGTTCTTTCCATTATTACATTATATAAAAATGGAAATTGTATAAAAAAATAACCTTTAATACCGTGTTATACACCGTGTTGTTTTGAAATAATATACCCATATAATATAAATGTTAATACCAAATTACGACATTAAAGACGATGTGGTCTCAACCTTTAGACAGTTATATGATTTCATGCCTGACCGATGTTTCCGGATGTTGGTTTGTGGTCCTTCAGGATCAGGAAAAACAAATACACTGATGCACATGATATACAATTTATTTTACTTTGACAAAATATATTTGTATGCGAAAAACTTAGAGCAGTCCAAGTACCAGAATCTTATGGATGTATTCCAACCAATAAGTGATGAGGTTGGTTACGATGTTATTGAAGCAAGCAATGATCAAATACTACCAGTTTCTGAATTAACAGATGATGGTCAGAAAATAGGAATATTCAACGATTTCGTCTGTGATAAGAACCAAAAACCATTAATCGATTATTTTATACGGGGGAAACATAAAAATTGCAGTGTGATTTATCTTAGTCAGAGCTATTATAAGACACCAAAAGACATAAGATTGAACTGCTCGCATTTCTCATTAGCAAGTGCTAATGATTTTCCCAAGTGCTAATGAGAGGAGCATATATGTATATATTGATAAGCCACGGAAATTCACAACAAAAAACTTTAATGAAAAAATATAATATAACTCAATTGTATACGAGTTATTTGTACGGACAGTTACCATCCCCATCAGCAACGAATCAACAACAAAGGGGATTACCAGGTGTTGGTTTCAAATTGACTGACGATGGAAATTATGATATCGAAAATAAAAAATTGAGAAATAGTGATGCAAGTACCAAAAAATATGTTGATCAAATTAACACTAATATTACAAATAAATTTTCAGATTATTTGAAAATGGATGGAAGTGACAAAATGACAGGTTTGCTGAACATGGACAACAGAAGGATTGAAAATGTCGGACCTGGAAGACATGGGACTGCTGATGCACTCACACATCTGCAGCTTGAAGCTTTTTATTTTTATCTTTATGTTGATGATGGTAAAATAGAAGCTCAAAATCCAATTGATATGGGTAACAAAAAAATAACTGGGTTACAAGATCCTCTTCATCTCAAAGATGCTGCAACAAAATTTTACATCGATAAATCGATGGTTTTCAAAGCTGATAAAACAGAACTCTCCGATTATCAACAAAAAACGGAAAAAATAACATTACAAGACAATATGAATGCAAATAATAAGTTGATTCAACGTGTTAAAAATCCGGTAAATAGTCAGGATGGTGTCAATAAACAATATTGAGAGTATCAATTAGCAAGTAAGTCGGATACAAACACTGTGATTTTAAGAGATGGCAGTCAATCGATGTCTGATAATCTTGACATGAATAATTTCCAAATAAGTAATGTCAAAAACACTACACATAATCAAGATGCAGTAACTTTAAAGTAAGTTAATGATGGAATTGCAACAGTGTCTACTCGAAATACAGAATACACAGATAGAAGAATAGCTGAGAGTCATATAAGCACACATGAAAACAGAGAAAATGTGTTGAAATATGCAATGGATGATGGTGAATTAACAATTGATTTTGGCATTCAAGACGCCAGTCTAATCACTTATAATGACTCACCACATAAAACAAACAAAAAAGCATTCACTATGAAAGTTCAAAAAACACCAGATGGTTCAAATCTATTCAAAGGTCGTTTTGATTTTAATCTTATAATAATTTAAGATAATTTCAGCAATCATTATACAGTTTGTCTTGAAATATATTTTCAAAAATCTCCTTTTTACAGTATGGAATTTAATTCTTTTAAGATTAGTTTTGAAAAAATGAATATAAATATAGACAAAAGTATAACAAAAAAAGTATTTTCGTAGCATCTTGAACTTGTCTCCAGATAGTACTTCACAATCAATGCAAAGACGTTTATATATAAACGTTCAGTGTATTTTTGACAACAATAGCCCAAATATGTTGCCAATATATGTTCTGATTTATGGAATAAAAAATGAAACAAAGAATGATTTTGATTTTAGTATTTATGATTATGAAAATGCATATGATATAATTAATGAAACAATGCAAATGGTATACCAACTGATATGAATGGAAATGACATTTTAAAAACACCACATTATTTACATGGAGATCTCAACTCTAATGCACAAGACAAAACGTTCACTATAAATGGCAGCAAAAAAGTTTTGCTTCCAAGTGGGTCCATAATCAAACAAATTCAAATTTTATATAATTCTTTCAAATTTAATTATAAAACACTAAACATTGAAATTTATTATGGGCCTAACCTGTCATTATCCGATTTTTTCACATCGAGTCAAACTACACAAATACAGACTTTTAATACAAATATGACTATTCAAAACGGCCATTTTAGAGTCAAACTAATAAACAAAGATGTACCAAATAAAGAGCTAAATATTTTGATTAAATATATTCATTAAAATAATATATACAATATATATGATAAAAGAAACTATAAAATATGTCGAAAATTTTTTCACTGAGACAAAGGAAAAATACCCTAATTTGAATGATAAAATATTGAAATCATGTCTTGTTTATCAGTTTCTGTATTTAAAACATTTTAATGCTGAAAAAATCAATTGATAAAATTCTTCAATTAAACAATGGAGAAATAGGACTCATAGGACCAGGAAATGGTTGTATAACATGGTTGTTTGAAAAAATATTTGGTTGGATGGATGTATTGAATAGTCACAGTGTTTTACATGATGCTTTTGGTAGGTTTTACAAACACCATTCATTGAATTGTGGTTATACACGTTCCGAAAAAATATACAAGTTTGATTAAAAAATCACCATTATGTGGTCAGATTTCTGGATTATTATATTGTATATTCAAAAGGATTACAATATAAACGATATATATATGACAGACCGACGTAAAAGCATATTTGACTGGAATCATATTTCAGACAAACTGACAGAAGAACAGATCAAGGAATTAAAAGCCTATTACCACACATACCATAGAAAGTGTCGGGCATACAAACAAGCAGTAAAACGTTTTAAAAAATGGAAATTACTCGGTAACTCTCTATCTATTATTTTTGCATCTGGAGGTTTAGCCTCTAGTCTAGCAACTGGTGTTACTAGTTTGATTGCTATTAGTACAGCAGCACTTTTGATTCCGGGCTGGATGAAACACAAAGACCTTGATCTTAAAATCCAAAATGGTACATATGCTTACCAAAGCTATCAACATCTACTCAATGCTATAAAAGATACAATGAGATATGGTGATTTTAACACTTCTTCCATCCACATCACAATGAGAACCATCGATGACTATGTAACAAATAACAGTCCTATTGTCGATAAGTTCCTACTACAATATGATAAAAAATTCACTTACTAATTATCGACTGAATTCTATCACCTATCAATAATTGGACTTTTGCCCGATAATGAATGTAATATTCCATTGTCCTCTTCAATTTCGTTATTCGAATATCCTTGTATGGAAGCCTGAGCATCCTAAATAACTACCTGAGAACAAAATTAATACTGATCATCCGTTTACGTCCATCATTAACTTCAGGGAGAACATTATCAATCTCAATGAATACTTTACAGATTCGATCTATTTGATCACGAGTTAATTGTATCTTATTCTCACGGCACATACTATTGATCACATTTTCGATAGGATACTTCTGATGATATACCGATTTCCACCGTATTTTGTGCATATTCTCATAAAAATCGATATACTCATGAACATATCCATAACCATGGACTGAAGCGCAATTTACACAGACAATCATATTATCATCAGTTCCTATATTTTGTCCACTACAGCATAACTCGACCACTCTCACATTATTATCGACTTCTACTAATTGTCGATCACAAAAAGGACATGTAGACTCTTCCATATTCTTTAATTCATCGTGAATTACAGAATTACAACTCATTCTATATTATTATATGAGATTATATTTTTATGTTACTAACAACATGACGTCACAGCACAGCTGTGCCGGTCTCCATACAAGTACAGCCATCACAGTCTTGTTCATGTGTCCAAGGAATTGCAACAGCTGGATTGCTTTCAAAATATTTGACAACAGACAACACATTCTTATCGAACCATATAAATGGCAACCTACAACGTAATACTTTTTTATATGGTGAAAATAGCTTGCAAAATTTTCGAAGTTGCCTTGCCCATCTTGGTTTAACTTCACATCGTGTGTTTACCCAGTCATCAAAATTCCCAGAAACAAGACCACGTTTCTTATCATCTTGGAACGAGTCAAATGCTTTGCTCAACCACGCACCATATGCAAAAGCATTCTGAATGACATAGTTGTCAACAGTCTTGAAACAATTCTCACATTCCTTAATGCGAGTCTCATATTCAGCCAAACTCACGTCACCCTCTGGAAATACATTCGGGACGTTGAAATGGACTCTCTCACCTTTAATGAAATTGTCTACCATTTCCTTGATCAACATCAAACCATCGCACTCAACTGAAAGAGCTGACGGCCTCTTTCATTTCGGCTCTACAGGCAGTTCGAATAATAGTTGCGGAACATTCGGCGATCCTACTGTCTCCAGCCAGTCATAAAGTACAGCTTTAGCTTCCTCAGCTTTTCCATTATTGAGTAATTCAACAGCATTGTCTCGCTGTAGACAACAATTCGAATAGAGCTTCATCCAATAGTCTGCGAATAAATCAACTTTCTCGTTCATAAAAGCAATGCTTTGGTGATAAAACCCATCGATTATCTCTACGTCGACATCCTTTTCATAACCAGTGTCATCTACATCTTCTAAATCGAAATCCTCCATCAAATCAGATATACCAGTTGGACTTTCAGCCATTGCTTTAACTAAACGACTTGCAATGATATGTTCAGGGAATTTTCCTTTATCTTATTTACCAAAAGATCATACGACCATCTCGTGACTTAGAACAATAGCTATTAGCGATGACTCTTTTCCTGTTTACCAGACATACCCAGACTTGGCAGCGGGGAATCTCTAGATTCGTTTCTGGGTATTATGCTCTGTTTCTAGGAAAGTCACGCAATGAAAAAATGCATTTGTACCCCCTTATAAAACACAACTGGTGAAATCATGCCAAAACTGCCACGCATATGGGTTGAAGCTTTAAAGAAAAAATATATAGATTTTCATATCTTGATTTCATGAAATTTATAAATATATTGATTCCCAAAAATTGGTTATCCAACAAGTGAAAGCATTGTATGCATTGTAATTTTACCCTTCATATCTCAAACACTTAATTTCTTGAACCAATTTTTGTTTCCCTTTAGTAAAAGTTTGAGAAATCCGGATTCCACTGTACATGTAGATGTAGCCATATTTATACTTACGTTCTAATAAAACAGGATCAGACTCTTTGAAAGCTGATGTAGCCTGGACGCCTCTCTCTATTGCTTGGGTGACCTCAAGATTAGTGTCATCATTAAAACTGACAAGTAAAAAGAATGCACGTACTGTTTGTGCTTTTTCTGTACTTAGCTTGATAAAAGTACATGGTTTGATAGATCACTTATGTCTTTGACCTTCTTGCTCCATCAATCAGACTTCTTTGCATCATGTACAAGTATAGGACTTGGCATGAAAAAGCAGTAATCCTAAAGGGGCACTACAGTATGTATAGAACATGATCATGACATGACTTAGAAAAGCACAAAGGCAAAAGAAATAGTTATTAAAACAAATGGAAATCTAAAACTAATGCCCAGTTTTGTTTAAAAAAACTATTGTAATTGTAGTTTTTTTTTATACTAGTGCACTGAAAGGTGTGCTAGCATGAATTAAGTGTACATGTATGCACAGGTAAGCTTTTGATCTCAACTTGAAAAAGTTGGGGAAACCTTTTTAAAATTGTGCCAGTGTATCTTGTAAAATCTTTAAGAGCTAAAAAAAAAAGTCTAAATTTATGCAGTTTGACTTTCCTTGAACTTTTCCTTTCAATCTAGCTTCTTCCTTTTGGTGTTGTAGGGACATTGATCAGATATATGTGCAAATGTACTTTGCTGTCAGTTTCAACACCTCTTTGACATGGAAGCAGCAAAATTATGACAATTATCATTTTTAGTCCCTCCTTAAGCAATGTTATCTGAAGGTTACAATCAGACCCTCTTTCTCAAGTATTTATCTCTATTTAACAATTAGATTATGAGCGCAAGATTTATATGAGGTGATAGTTGATGAGGGTGAAGACCGAATCAACTATCAACTCATAGAAATCGAGAGAGAATAATCTCATTGTTTTATTAGAATTCGTGTTAAATTTTCTTCAGCTAACCATTTCCAATTGCTTTTGTTCATCCCATTTAACTCTACACTTCAGAAAAATCGTGTGGACTGAATTGTCATTTAGAATTTCCTGTTGTGTACGCATGCTCATCAATTTCCTATCACCTCAAAGAAATTTTGAGGCCATAATCTACGTGTAGGTGTTTATTATAAAAGATAATATTCTGACGTGTCACCAGTGACCAACCAAAAATATATGGCCACAAAAAGAGTGGCACTATCAGGATGTCAGCTCAATAAGGGCATTGCAGGGTACAATGTACACATACACATGTATGGAGAATGCGAAATCTTCTCTTAAAAATAATGTGCACAAACGATAAGTTATTATTGCTCATTCACAGGTTATGCCTTGTATAATTTCTTACCTATGATCTTCTTCAAAAGTCCATTCTTTTGGCGGGTCTTTCTCTTACAATTTTGCCACCACCTTGTGCACACATGGCTGCATTAAATACATGTCAGATACAACATACAATGTTAGTAGAGCGCTAAACAACTTCCTCTAGCGTTGACTGGAGTTGATCAGCCGCTCAGTGAGCTGGAAAATGGTGTTCTGCAGGCGAGAGATGAAGGCGAGCAATTGGAATTATTGGAGGCGCGTGTGAATTTCTGCGAAGTTTCTTCAGGTCCAGATTCACTGTCAGCGACAACATCACGACAGCTACAGTTTTCAGAGCGAGATCAAGATCTCTCTAGAGAAATGCGTGGGCGATCTTGCCCTTGTGGAATAATTGGAGTTGTTGTTGGAGTTGTCTAAATAATAAAGTGCAAAATGATGGGCAAACTTTCTTAAAAGGTCTCAATAGCAAGTGGCATTTGA
>NC_090871.1:42999941-43009941 GCF_036669935.1 Montipora foliosa | reverse complement strand
TTTGTTGTCATCACAACCAGCGCAAATATAACAGCAGATTTGTCTCATATTTGTCTTAAAGCCAAATATGATCAAATGCATTATTTTGTCCAGTGTCTTGTAACAGAGAGTATTACCTATTGGTATAAATACACAGGTGATTATACAAAATCACGCGCTCTCATTGGCTCGCTATCTCGGATTATCAGACGATAATCACCTTGACGGACAAAATGGCTGCCAGTAGTCGTTTTGCCACTGTAAGTGAAGATGATTTCGCGTTGAAATAGTTTTTTTTTTCTCTTTTTTGAAATAATCACCTTTGTATTTATACTAAAACAGTTATTCGCCTCAGGCTCAGTGATTATCCGCGAATCACTTCGCCTTCGGCGAATAATTGTTAAGTAGTCTTAGGTTGGCTATTTATACATTAACATTCAACATTGATTTCAAAACATGACTTGTCAACTTGCAAGGTAAAGTCTTTCAAAACTGATTTCACATGAGGTGTGAGCAATCCAAATATTAACACTTAGACTACTAGTGGGTTTCATCGATTCAAAAACTTGACTCAGGATTAGTTATAGACTGATAACCAACAGGTATGTAAGCTACTGTTTTGTACCTTACAGGAGACAACTTTACCAGTACATTTTAAGACAACAATAATTTGCATGACACGAGTCGACGTTAAGCATCAAGAAAGTTGCAATTCTCAACTGAATTCAATCTCAGGTGAAATTCAGGAGTCAGCTTTACCCGTATTCCCTTTGACTCAACAAAGAACACACAAGTATGCTGCCAATTGCTCTACTGAAATCTGTTACTCAAACATGTAACTTTCAGGAGCCAGCATCACCCAGATATCCACTTACATGTACCAGTAAGTTATTACACTCAACAGTGCACTCAGTCAGGACAAATAATTCTACGTGCATAACCTTCACAATCCAATGTCTGTTTCAATGTGTCATGATTTGAACTGTTTACACTGTAGAACCAAAATAAAGAATTAAAAATTGCCTGACTTGAATAAAAACATTCATTCCTTGGTTTTCATCTTCTTCCTTTGGATGGAATGTTTCATGCAACACCGCAAGTACATGATCTGGAACATGTAAAGAGATTGGAGCCACCTCTACTCCGGATAAATCATTATCATCCCCTTGTGGTAAGGGTGCATTTGGGTCATCTCCATACATAACCAGATCAGCAGGCATACTGTCATTGCCTCTCACACCAGAGTAACTGGATGAGTGATGTTGCAAAATGCCAGAAATCCACAACTGATGTGGGGAAAACCCATGCTCTGTGCAAAGTCCACGATTATGCAACATATCCACAAGGGTGTGCTTAAAGGGCCTGTGGCACTCTATTGCGCATGTGCGGCTGTTTGATTTTTGAACTGACGGTTCTTTTTTCAAAGCCAGTATCAATGACAGAAATCCTGTTTAATCGACACAGTGAGACGTGCCCATGTTGTAATAACATTTCTAAACTTCAGTCTGGTAATATACGAAGGACTTTGATGCCATACTGTGTTAGTTTTTGGGATCCGTAGATATAATTCATGTCCATGAAAGCCGGATCAGGCGAAGGGGCTCAGGTCGAAAGGTTCTTACACCTCGTAGTCGCCTTGCATCCAAACAAACAAGGAAACAAGTAATAGCAGATGAGAGAAGGCACATCGAAAGCTTTATATAGCGAAAGATGTCCAGGAAAGCTGGAAGAAAATAAAGTGTATGTGCGTGGATTCCACTGACACGGCCTTCACAGGTGAGACGAAGAATGGGGTTATAATATTTACACTGATTATTGGTTTCCCTTTAGCACTATGATCCTTTGTCGTCAGCTTAGTGTGCGTTTTATTTTGCTATTCGAGTTTTTTATCCGTCAGTTCAGTAGCCATATCATGGAATTATGGCTTTCAGTGTAGGGACGCACAAGGAGCAAATTATTGGCTTCAGCTTTGAAACGTGGCAGGAAGCGTCTCGATTTAGCTGTTGAAGCCCACGGTAGATGAGAATTTTTGTTTGGTAAAAAAGAAGGGCTGAACTTTTTTTTTGTTCTATTTTTTTTCTGATTAGAATAGGGTCAAGCATGATAGATCAATCTGCTCAGTTTATTTCGCATCATTTGAAAGCCAATTTACCGGTACATTCATTTGCCATTCATTGAGCTATCTTTCTGCACAGAGTACAGGTAACATTTTTGATCAAGTATTTTGAAATACACTATGCAACTAATACTCTATCAAGCAGTTGATATATTTTACAAATAATAATAATAATAATAATTAAATAATAATAAATAAACAGTAAGTTGTGTTCATTTTAGTCAAACAGAAACCACCTGGTAAAACTATTTATGTTAGCACGCATCACTTTTGGCATACTGGTCCTTTGGAATGTGCAAACAGTATGTCTCTGATGTACACATGTCAATGAGAATTCCCTTCACGCAAGTTTTATACATCATTATCAACAATGATGAGCACAGCAGTATGATGATAGTTATTATACTGTAAATGAAGAGATATGTTGTGATGAAGTATGGGTATGTTCATTGTTGAAAACTTTAAAGGACACTGCAGGTTGGCACTAGTAGTTCAGTAACTCATGGGTTGTTGTTTAGTCAATGTTTGCTATTGGTACCAACTGGCAGAACTGTTTGGCTTACAAAAGGAATTATTGCATAGAGGGTCACCTCAAATGAACAATCACAGACCCTGGGCAGTCAATCACTGTCCTGGCCTAGGTTCATCTGCTGAATGTAACACTAATGGAATATTGCATTAAACTAGTGATTACTGTTGATAGTAATTATTAATAATTTTCCTGTCTTTTCATATTTACTGGCCCATAACCTTTTTTCTAGGGAACAAGTTTACAGAGCAAGGAAAAAGTTGAGTATCCTTGATTGGAATTACTGGTATCATAATGGCTTTTCATTTTCCACCACTGAGGATCATGCTGACACCATCATTGCAAGAAAATGCAACCAGAGAACAAAATCTTGGGACGTGAGGATATTAAAGGTTTCCAAAGATTGTGGATATATTTGGATGCTGATGGACAAAATGTTTAAGTCTGCATTGATGACGACGACTATTTAATCACTCGTGAAGTCTGTCTGGAACCTGATGATCCCAGAATCATTTTTCCAACAATTGTTGAAAGTGAACCTCTTCCAGCTCATGGGCTCCTGGCAAGATGCAGAAACAGATCTTCACAAATAAGCAGCTCATAGAGATTTAAATGCAAAACTTTCAGCTACTGTAAAACCAGGAAAAACATAAATGCCCTCACAATAATGTGTTGCAGTGATGAAATTACTAACAGTCGGGTGTCAATGGAATGGCTCAAGTCAAGCTAATAAGCCTTGGCTTTTTGCTTCAGTTTGGGTAGTAACTTGAAGTAATAATTATATTAACTGTTTTTCTCTCCAAGTTTTGTGGGATCATTGTGACATGTAGCACTAAGCAAGCACAAGATATACAGTGTATGACTTGACAGTTTTTAACCAAAGATAAGGGCTGACCATACATTACACATTGTAGCTTTGAAATCATTGTTGGAGTTTTGTCTCATGGTAATATATTGTATAACTTTAGAATTTAGTCTCCTGGTGTGATTTCTTATTATGTGGTTTTGTATGTGGCAATTTTAGTGCATATCTTTTGAAAAGTGAAATAATTTAAACTACAGTAAAAAAAAAACAGTGTAAATACAAAAAATGGAAATTCCAATACAGTGCTATGATATTGGGAAATTGAAATGTGAATACAGATGACAGACAAGCAAAATCAAATTTAGTTATTGTTCATATACATGTCTGCATCAAATTATTTGAAGATGTGAAAGCATTAATTATTATTCTAAGACAATTTCCATTCTTGCAAAAGTTTAAGTCAGTCTAAACCAGAAGAAATGGTGTCACAAATAAATGTAATCTAAATTGCCTTTAAAAGTAGTTTTTATCCTAAACCAAAGTTTCACAACAAGGCAACTAAAACAAGTCAGTTATAGGGGGTGATGGTATGCTGAAAATAATTATTAAAAGAGGGGATCCTGAGATTTCCTGATATTTTTATTTGGGAGTGGAGGTTCCCTTTAATGAAAAACCACACACTCTCACTGTGGTTTTGTGCCTGCTATTACTTCCCAACATTTAGACAGTTCAGAAATCCATCTAAACACCTGTTGCTTAGGGGGTAGTGTCTTCTAGTACAAAGTACATGCACACAGCAGAGGGAACAACTTTCCTCTTCCTTCTTCCAAGGGAAGTCACCTTGTGTATCTAGTATGTATAAATATTGTTTTCAAACAGAGTTTTCAAAAGTGCCTTGTTTTGTGAAATACAGTTGCATCCCCACATCCTTTGTTTTTGATGTGCTGGCTCATACACTTGTAGTACGGCAGTTACCTTATTTGCCCAATTCAGGAACTGGCTTTTGGTCAATAGATCAGTTTCATAAATGGCGACTACCTTTACAGTTTTTTGTATTTATGTTAATTACACCTACTTCCTTCATTTTTAATATTCTTAATATTATTTGGCAGGCATGAAATAGATCTATACAAATGTAGGTTGTCCACTTGACTATGGTACGTCTGCAGGTCGGGTGCTGGCATCTTCATGGTCAGAGGCATTTTCATATTGTTCCATAAGAAGGCAATCAGTATAATCCATGCTTCCCACTCCCTTCTGTAGTCACAACTGGCTAGGAAGGTTTCTTTTTTTTTGGAGAAATCGTGAAACGTGATATGCTCATCAGCTGAACGGTGAAATTGACATTATACAGGTGATTTTGCAGAACAAGTTACTGCAAGTAAAGCAACCAAAATATATTTGAATGCATGGTGATTTTCTAATATGGCGTGTATTCATCACTGATTGTACATTCTGAATGTTTGATTTCATCTGATTCTTTTTTTCCTCGCTCATCAAATGTTCTTGATTTTCCTTGGGCACATTTGCGACAGCAAAGCACTTTCTAATTGAGAAAATCGCAGTGAACTCGAATACAACCGGTTAAAAGGCCTTGATAAACAACTCAGCTTGTC
Source organism: Montipora foliosa (assembly GCF_036669935.1). Lineage (NCBI taxonomy): Eukaryota > Metazoa > Cnidaria > Anthozoa > Scleractinia > Acroporidae > Montipora > Montipora foliosa. Next base: position 43,004,896 of record NC_090871.1, on the reverse strand, counting down.
TGTTCGGCCTGCCGGAAACCGCAATCGCTGTGAAAAAAGAGTGATAAACATATATTATCGCCCACCTTGTTTCTGCATGGTTTCGTCGCTGTTCCACATATGCAAGTCTCTGTGTAAGATAGATATTTTTCCTACAGTTTTCCGCGGTCATCCCTGACGTTCAACTGCAGAACTGTCAACACTCGAGGCTACAGTATGACAAGTGAAGAATTCCATTGAAAGAAAGGCCTGGAAATTTCACAAATGGTTCACCTTTTTAGCCCGAAACAATTTCATCGAGTTTCCTTACGTTTTTCTCCTAAGGGCTCGAAGGGCTCTGCGGAAACACTGCTTGTGCTTCACCATTTTATTTCCAAGATACATCCAACGATAAATATCTCATCTCGCGAGTGTCGTGTGAAGATTTCTATTGGTTGAAAATACTGTGGTTGTCAATCAAGCTCACACATGCGCTTTATCGTGACACAGTCCCTTTAAGGCACTATTGATCCTTGGCATGTAAACATAATGCAATGAAAAGATGTCTACGTTGTTGATGCGAGTGAGCACACCAATATGTTCCAAATGCAAAAGTATGTTTTTGAAAATGTATAAAATGCATTGAACCACGTCACACCATAATTTCTCAATCCGTGTGTTGTGAACACGTGGCCCTAAGATAAAACTTCCACGACTTTCCCCTCTATAATGAATCATGACGTTCTCTTCTCCATCATCAGCTCTGACACAACAATGAGAGCACTGTAGATTCCCTGTTATTGCTACTGCACCTGAAATAAACAATTAATCGAGAGTAACTGTCAATACCCCCATGGATCACAAATCGCCAATGGCGTAATTTTAGGTTGCTATCTATGTGCCAGAGAAAATTAGGATGTTGTACTCTGTAAGGTCTACTTGGAATTTGCTGTGCCCAGTGGCAGGCTCGACCAATAGGATCGAGGTTGATCAGGGGATCTCGCACCCCCCATCTGTAAACCCAGATGCCACGCTCCCCACAACGGGGCATTGACAAAAGTTCCTCTTGGACCCTTTCTTGCAAGTCTCCATCCTGAATGGAAGAATATGCTAAAAATGAAGCTGGTATCTCAAGGTCATCGGCCCTTCTTCGTATGGTCCATCCGGAAACACCCAAAATGCTTACAACATTGTTCCAAGAAAAATGACATGAACGCAAAAGCAGTATCTGTTCTCTGGAGATTTCATAAGCTGGACGGCCAATGACACCAGTATGCTGGATAGTAGCCCTATGACAAATCTTTGATCAATTGTAGTTCTCTGGCAAGATTCCTAATGTCATTAACTTCATTTTGTGAAAAATGAGTTGACCCTTTAATAAAAGTAAGGATCTGGTGCATGTGGCGAATTGAACCACCCAATCTGAGAAGCAAAAATTCTGCATTCTCCCTGTCCAAAGGGGTACCGTTACACCTATCTATTTCTTGCAACAGTTGCAAAATAGATGACACGAACTGCTGCCATTGCCTGTTGGTGTCTTGCCTGATCACAAGAAAAAAAAAATCGTAATAAGGTAAATAATTATTTAAGCTTAAATATAATGCACTGTATAAAATTATTTTTGGTATCACGACATCTAAATTACAGACTAACATGAAAGAGCTATACTTTGCACAGGAGAAAAGGTAAAAAATTGAACGACCACAACAACCACTCAAACCTTTCCACATAGATCGTAGTAAACAACAGAAACTTGAGATTCTTTCGTGGCGTCATTGCGTGCATGTAAAAGCCAAGTTGTACCATGTGAAGATGCACGAAATACGTTGAACGGCATGGACCCGTCAAAGTGGGAAAAAAACTTTTGAAGAACATATGACAAGTGAAAGAAAATAGTAGAATCAAGTGACTATTAGGGCTGAAATTTGCGAACTTAAAAGAAATCTTTTCACTTAACTACGACAACTAAACCAAAATGTCCACTTCTTTGGAGGATAGTAACTTGGGGAATAGCACGTCATATACACCATTTACACGTAAGACGACTGTCCATTCCATGGTGACAGAATATACATGTCAACCGGCTTTCGAGAGAATCATATTTCCTTTCGAAACCCATTTTGACATATGACATTACTTTTCGAAACTAATTCGTTTCGTTTCGCACATCACAGGAAAATTTTACAAAAAACCGTTAACGTCAATTGTAAAACCCATAATGGGTTTAACAGATTCACATTCTTACTAAATTTCCATTAATGGGAATTTTCTGAGAAGCAATGGGGTAAACAGTTTCCATCAATGGAAAGCGACTTGACAACATCAGTAATGGGTATTTGAATTCCCTTAAATGAATTGTCTACATAAACCATTGATGGTGAAATCCCATTAATGAAAATCAAGTTGATGACACCAGTTATGGGTATCTGAAATCCCATTACTTTTACAAAGAAACCATTTTATAGAAACGTTTTTAAATCCATGCATGTGTATTTGGCATTGCAGTCCAACAGCTATCACGGTTAGCCTAAATAACACTCCATTTAGCCTAGTCAGTTCATTTGTAGTAAGCCTTTTGATCAGGATTAGGGATTTCTGGCTCGCATGGCCCACTGGCTCACTCTGTATCCAAACTCAATTGAATCTCTCCCACTGATGCCCACTCCATTCTCCAATGTTGTATCCCAATGGACACAATCAACTCCACAGCATTGGTTTGGTTCAGGGATGTACAAATAATTGTCACCATCAGAAATGTAGTAATGTATGCACACAATTTTGGTACTGATTTGAACTCTCAACACTTTAGCAAGCCATGGTTCTGGATCACTGCCATTGATCCAAATCATATCATCCAAAGCTGGATAGAAGGGAACAATAACCTCATGCGAAGATCTTGGAAGATTGGGACAAGAAAAATCTGTTGATCATCAACCCTAGGGTACAGTATGACCTTTCTTAAAATATCAGAAACTGGCGCAATCACTCTACTTGCAGCAGGGAGAGCAACAATTCCATATCCAGTACTTAAAGGGTAAGTGACGGCTAAAAAGTCACCTTTTTGGAATACCGTCTAAATACCTCAGGTTACACATTGAAACAGACACAAGGTACTTCAAATGCTTCTTTGTGCTTTTTTTCGCTCGAAAAACTGGTCTAAGTGCAGCTTCGTAAGTCATCCGCCGTGAACGCTTCGAATTTGATCATGTGAACTGATACGTCACACGTGTGTACACCAAGCAAAGTAGACATGGCTGATAGTAGTGCAAGTGAGAGCAGTTCCAACTCAGGGTCCGATTTTTCGGATTTTGAGGCTTCGCTGGAAGGCAAAAATAATGAAAGCGCTTTGGACCCTGTTGGTGAAATCAGGCCCTGGCGATTTGAACCGCCAGGAAGAAATGGAAATCAAGTGCGCGAATCAGACGAAGAACAACAGCCCGTACGCAGCGGCTGCCTCAATCAAGAAAGCCACGAATGCTGAGTGCATTACAGTTGTAAATATTGTATTTGAAAATCAGTCGCGGCTAGATTACAGAATACCCGTCCACACATTAGCATATGAATAAGGTGTATTGTTCTTAACGAGCTTATTAAATATAGGAGCGATCAAGTAAAGAAAATTACATGTGCAGACTCTTGAATTCCATGGGAGCGAAGTGTTTTTATGCAACACTCCTTCCAAAACTTAGGTTTTCATACACTGAAAATATAAAACATGCAAGCTTGTGAAGGTGCTTTGGAAGGATGCATTTTTGAAAGTAGTTTTCCACCTGATACACATTTCTACGCTTTTGGATTGGTTGTAAGTTTTCTAGTATAGTATTGAATTTGGCGAACGATTGAAGATTTCTCAGCTTTTACCGCTGTGAAACGCAATGCAGCAAAAATAGCATTCATACATGTACTTGCAATTAAGCATCCTCTTTATATTGACTTTGTACCTTGTTAAAAGCCCAAAGTTTAAGGTATCTGCCACATTTGTGACAGTTCCAGTGCTGATAACCGTTCATTTTAGCAGCTTGTGTTCTCTATTTCTTCTTCTATTCAATATAGTGATAAAAATTGTGACTGTACTGATTCTTTTATTACAAGGTGCCAGTGTGGAAACTGCCAGTCAATGTGGAGGGAGGAAGAGAACATCTGCTGTCAAGAAGTAGATGCAGCGAAAAATAAAAATTTGGAGCCTGTTACAGTGGAAGAGCTGCAGGCAGAACCCGGATGTATTGTCCAGCATCCAGGATTTGAGGCAGTGTGCCTCAATGTATGGGTTCTGCAGACAGCTTGGCTACAGTACAAGCAGCAGTATGGCTCTTCTGCTTATGAGGGTCCAGAGCACAAGAAAAACCGCCACATTGCCTACAGGCAGCTAGTCAGATGGTGTTGGGGTGCCTTGGGCAAAAATATTTGGGCGCCTTTACCTTCTTGTGCAGTGAATTGCAAATTACGAACGGCGTATTTCACAAGGAAATTGAACATTCCCATCACAACGGAGAGATGATCGAGTTCCTTAAATTTCTAGGTAAGCTGTTATTTTCGGATTTGAACTTCCATGTGTTGCGTGACATGATCTGAGCTGTTTTAGGCGAGACAATCGGCGACACTTTCCATCTGCCGCCAGTGATAAAAAATCATTTCAGTCAAAATTCAGTTTGTTGCATGCTTTCCAAGCGAATTTCAAGCATTAGTTTGCTTATCGTCAGCGAAATGACAGAGAATACAACGGCGAAGTATGTTAAATTTTTGTTTTGTGCGACCCTGTTGACATTAATTCCGGGCGTGCACATGTCATCGTCTCGGTTCTTGTTTTGTATGTAACTTGTTTGTTTTGCAAATTATGCATCTTTTTCGGAGTTAGCGTTAAAATTAACATGTTGAACATGAAATTTGAATGTATTCAATCGTTTGATTATCAACATTGGCCATGGCAAAGTCACGACGATGAAGTGTGTATCGATTGCTTATATTTGTTTCTAAATTACACCTCAAGTGTTGTTAAA
>NC_090871.1:42994941-42997441 GCF_036669935.1 Montipora foliosa | reverse complement strand
CATCCTGGAAAGCAATCAAAAGCGTTTTGATAACTAGCCATGTGTGATTGCAGCTGAAAATAAGAACACAAATTAACCAGGCACAGATTTACTATCCCAATAAATCATTATGCTCTGGTGTAAGGTATTGAATTCTTGACTTTCGATTTAACTAGAAGTGAAACGAGATTTCTCATGAATGAAGGCACTAACCCGAAAGTAAAATGGATGCTGACAACAGTAAGTTACCACAAATCCAAGATGTCCTGTTTCTCACTAAGCGCTTAAATATGCCTGGAATTGCAATCTTTTTGGATTTCCGAAAAGCTTTTGATACAATAAAATGGAACTATCTATTATCCACGCTTCGACTGTTCAATTTTGGCCTAGATATTCAAAGATGGATAGAAGTCATCTACCACAATGTTTCTAGCTGTGTCCTAAACAATGGTCATGCGTCACCCTTTTTTCAATTGCACCGAGGCATCAGGCAAGGATGCCCCTTATTGGGCCTTCTTTTTGGGCTTTGAAAAGCAACATTGGCGGAAAGGAAATAAAAGTCACCCAATTCGCTGATGATACTACAGTATTCGTTAACGACCATCAACCTGTTATTAACCTTTTGAAGCTTCTAAGTGAATTTAAACACTCCTCGGGTCTAGAAGTAAACACAAGTAAAACAGAGGCGATGTGGCTTGGAGCTTGGAGAAACAAAACTGATACCCCATATAATTTCAAATGGCCTCAAGAACCGATTCAAGCTCTCGGCATCTTCTTTTCGTACAACTCCGACGCTGCAAATAAGCTGAATTTTCGAGAGAAAATTATCAAATTGAAAAATACTCTTAAGAATTGGAAAAGAAGGAGGCTTACCCTCCATGGCAGAATCAAACTAGTGAAAACCCTAGGTTCGTCGAAGCTAATTTATAACACCTCTGTGCTCGAGATCCCCGATTGTTACGTCAAAGAAATAAACAAACTATCTTTTGATTTTATATGGGACAGAAAACCAGCCAAAATAAAAAGAAAGACCATAATAAGTGACATAAGTCAAGGAGGGTTGAGAATGATGGATTTTGAAATCATGAATAAAGCGCTGAAAATTGCTTGGATCAAGAGAATCACCGAAAACGTTCAACCAGAGTTCACCACTGCCAAATACGGAGGTTTATCCTTTCGAACCAAATGTCAATACGATATCAAGCATTTCAACCTTGACAACCTTCCTCCTTTTTACCACACGCTACTTAAGTATTGGCAAGAATACAATGCATTCACAACAAAATCATCTGGAATAATAGTCGCATCCTGATTGGAGACCAGCCAGTTTTTTTCAAACCCTTATTTGAAGATTACACGTATTAAACAATTTTTAAAAGAAGACAACACCTTCTTCTCACTGGATGAGCTCATTCGCAAAGTGAACATCAGTATTCCCTTTACACTGTACTATGGCCTCGTTGCTGCCATTCCTACAGAATGGAAAAATATATTAAATCAAAACAACTCACACCTAAACCCGCCTCTTGAAGACCTTCCGTCGACCTGTGTCGCCTACTCTACACTTCTAACCAACAACATAAGTCCACCAACATCAGAGAACAGAATTCTAAATTACGGTTTCTCCAAAGAAAGCATCCACAAGGTGTACACGTTGCCTTTCAAACATCCTATACGGTTGGCATAATATAACATCAAAAATAAACAGGCACTTAATGTCACTCTTCTTATTGCAAAATTCCATATCTTCGCGACAAGTTCATGTGAGGGCAACTTATGTTTTGAAGGCTTTCTTCTCCGCCTCCAAGATAAACTCGATGTCTTAAAGCAAAGCTATATTGCCCAAAGAAAGCTACATAAATTCTTAACTATCTGGGGAAAACTGCTATAAACTACTATAAATGTCACTTCGCTTCGTCCTTTTCTTTCCACTCTCGTTCATTGTAACTCTTTTCTTTAAGCCAGCCATAGTCTTGTTTGTAGCTGTTAATTTTATTTACGTTTTAAAACATGTCATAAAGATAATTGTTACCATTCTGTAAATAGTGTAATGCAAGTAGTGAAGTATTGTTCGGTAAGTACCGTTAGTTTGTGTTAACTGCGGTAGAAATGTTATTAATTGTTTCCAAGTAGTGTTAGTATTTAATTGTAATAAGGGTTAGTGTAAGAGTTAGTGTATAATAACAAAAATAAAAAAATTAATAAAAATAACAAAGTTACCACAAAGCATTTGTCCTTTAACAAATGGCTGGCTGAACCACATTTGAGAAAACTGGCACGCCTTCTGAAAGGTATATTCATGTTATATACCTTTACTTCGGCAGGAAGGACGCCGGTGGCCTTTCTGAGTGCACTTGTTTGCCATTGATCTAAATTCTGCAACCAGTTCCTTAACTGCACGAGAAGCTTCATTTTCAGCTTTTCTTGTGTCTGGGAGTTCATCCATGACTGATTTACAGGTGTTTGTAGATGATCTAGCAATTGATGCATGCTCTTCACGGGTGCGATCAAACTGGGTAAG
>NC_090871.1:42954941-42977441 GCF_036669935.1 Montipora foliosa | reverse complement strand
AACATGTGACCCATCCAATGACACATCCCCCTTAGCCTTTCATTAACATTCCTCATTTCACACTCTGTGATCACATTTGATCACATGCTCATCAAAAGATGTTAAACTTTTCCTTTACAGGGTTATAATTGTTGGAATTTGCTAGCCAGCATGATTGTTTTCAAAGAGGTCACGCATGAAAATGTAGCTAGATTATTTACATAGCTGAATATAAATCTAAAAGTTCAAAAGAGGTAGTCATCACTTTCACACCAAAAAACTTGATCGTCCAGTTAAAGCATGACAAGAGGGAATAGTACAGTATTTTCACAATTCCCCTTGACGTTTCGTTGTTTTCTACAGTATTTACATGTTAAAATTGGTGAAAAATCTTGTCTTATTTTGCAATTTTTTCCGTATTACAAAAAGGGACTGTTAAATAGTAAAATGTACCTTAATGAATACACAGGCCATTATGGAGAAGGATGATCAATTGCAGATAGTTAATCTCTATATAGGCAATGCCAGGATAACATTAAAATTTAAAAAAATTGTGTAAGTCATTGAAGTTGTTATTCATTATTTCTTACATCTTGGGGTGTGTTCTTTTAGGATCATCATGATCAGTATCGGTGATCCGAGATCACTTGGATCATGGTGCATCAAATAAACCAAGGAATCTTCTCTGATCACAGTGATCTCAAATTCACCCCAAGAGAACTCACCCTCGCGCAATCGTATGTTATAAATAAAGTTGCAGATCTGTGCCTCAGTTGTCAGTAGTTTAACTTTCGTCTTCAATACGAAACAAAAATCCTGAGGGGGAAGGAATGCCAGCCCTTGGACGGTTATGCTCTTGCCAAGTAGACTGCTGATTTCTTGCTGGTAGAAATCCTCTGGAGGGAACAAAGTAGGCTACACTTTCCCTTTGATTTCTCATCAGCCTGTGTAGGCGCAGAGGATTCCTTCTTGCCTGGTCATCATTGGAATCATCATCACCCTCATCATCACTATTGTGTTGTCCAGGAATGACATCAAAGCTATCCAAGGACCCCTCATGAAAGCGGTCATCTTCAGTCCAGTAGTAAAAGGGGAGTGTTTCCCTACAAGAAAAGGCATAAAAAAGCCATTTGAGTTAATTACTTTTAAGAAATAATCAGGACCACCATAACAAAAAAAAAATATGTTTATTGTGTAAGTATGGATGTATGTGAGCAGACATCAACAGAAAGTGACTGATAGTAGCCTTTTCTGGTGAAAATAGTTTTTTTCATTTTATTTATTTATTTTTTTTCGCCAGGAGTGAACCTTATTTTGCATTCAGTTTATCTTGTAGTGGAGTTTACCTCACAAGCCATCCATCCTTTAATTCTTTAAGTGTGACACCAAAGAAACACTGTAATATAATTAAATATGTTTCTCCGTTTGTACATACCTTTGGGAAGGTACTTTGTACCAGTGGTAGGTTGAATATACTGTGCAGCTTCTCTCCAATATTCTGCCTCTGCTCTCATGGCTGGCCACTCTTGGTTTGATGCCTGCTGATCACTCATTACGTGGCATCCTTTACTTTCTTTTGTAGGAGTCGCCATCACTAAGTTAAAGAGAAGACCCATATTTAAGTGTTGATCTAAAAACGATTAAATTCTCGGTTTTCATTCACGTGACCAATGCCCTGACAATCGTTGCTATCTGCCATGTTGGTGTACAAACAAACACTGTATGAAGTAATAAGGTCGTGATGGTTCTGTGCTTATTCGTGGATTGCCATGCAAGAAGCGGGCGAGATAAAGATGTTTCCTTCTTTAGAGTGCCTTCAATTAATATTAATCATGGCGAGGAAGCCGAGGAGCTTTCATTAGAGCGTCGAACACAGTGGATAGCCGCTATAAGCAGAGATGACTTGACGGAGCAAATCCTAAAAAATGACCGTGTTTGTAGCCATCATTTCGTCTCAGGTCAGCCAGCGAAAGACTTTGATAAGTTGAATGTTGATTGGGTGCCAACGCTAAATCTGGGACATTCAAAAAGAAGAAAAAAAGATAGCAGTAGAGCGGATCAGGATTAGGCGGAGCGAGCTAAAGCTAGATGGAAGAAGAAGTTGAACGACATAAAAGCAGAAATCGAGGAGAAGAAACTCCGCTTGAATGATGAAGGAACTCAAGCGTGCAATATATCCTTTATGTCTTTAAGCGGTGATCAGGATTTATCAACAGAAGAAACTCAGGAAACAGAGGAAATTGATGTGTCGTTCGCCGATCAAAGCATTGCTGAAAATGAGAAAAGTTGTCAGACCGAAGGCAAAAGCTTTGGCGAAATGTGTACTCAGACTGACGTTTTACAGTGTAAACTTTATGATGCAAGCTCACAGACAGAGGACTTTGATTATTTATTTACGTCAAATAAGAAAGTTGTTGAATTTGACGAAGAGTTTTTCAGGAATAGTGAAGATAAAGTACTGTTTTACACTGGTCTCCCCTCATATGAAATTCTGAACTTTGTGTTTGAACTCGTGTCAGTGTCTGTTTCTCGTCGTTCTCAATCACTGAGTCCTTTTCAAGAACTTGTTATGGTCCTAATTAAATTGAGATTAGATGTACCGTTTCAAGACCTAGCTTATCGCTCCAACATCTCAGTTCCTACGGTCTCCAGGACATTTCATTCTTGGTTGATGACTATGGACATAAGGTTATCCCCATTTGTCCACTGGCCTGATCGTGAAAGTCTTATAAGAACAATGCCACAATGCTTCAAGTTCAGCTTTGGAACAAAAACCACTGTAATCATTGACTGTTTTGAAATTTTTATTGAAAAACCCACTAATTTACTTGCTAGAGCCCAAACATTCAGTTCCTACAAGCACCACAACACCATCAAGGTGCTGATTGGTATCACCCCACAAGGTTCCATTTCTTATGTTTCGGAGGCATGGGGTGGTCGTACTTCAGACAAATTTTTGACTGAAAATTGTGGGATATTGAGTAACTTGCTTCCTGGGGACATGGTGATGGCTGATCGTGGCTTCACTATACACGAGAGTGTTGCCTTCAAGAGGGCAAAACTAGTAATTCCAGCCACTGCATGAAATGTCCAATATACGGGGGTATAATAAAGCCTTATACATCACGTATACGGAGAGATATACTGATGTAGAAGGATTAATATGTATAAGGACTGTATAAGTATCAGTATACTGTTATAGCTTACACACATGTGTACTGCAAATTATACTTACCAGTACACAATGTGTAAGGTTACTTATACAATCAGATCAAAATACTTTGAATGAAAAGTTTAACTTGATCTTTTTAAAGAATACGATACTCCTAACCCCTCAAAGTTACCTAACGCAATAGTTTCTGCAAAATTGCTGACAACGTCAGCATGACTCAAGTGTATACTGCTGATTATACATTACCGTATACAAAGTATAAGAACATCTTATACACTAAGTATTTCGCACACTAAGCATAAGGATATACCGTATACTATGGGTAGTTTTTTTCCGTACACTTAGTATAAGGAGGTCGTATACACCATATAGTTGTTAGGTATGCAAAGAATATATAAGGACAGTACAAGGACATCGTATTCCACACTTAAGTGTAGCTTTTCCGCATATTAAGTATAAAGACATCATATACTTCATCTTCTTATTACTTACATAAAGTATAAGGACATCGTATATTACAAGTATAGTTATTCCGTACACTTAGTATAAGGACGTCGTATACTGAATGATATTATTCCGTACGCTACGTATAAAGACTCCCTAGGCATAATCCACATCCGCAAACCAAGTTATTTATCAGTTGGGCCATTTGACCCAGGTTAGTCATCTGTGGCAGTTAAATATATACTTAAATGATAATTTGTCATCACAAAAAAAAAAAAAAAACCGGTACATTCCTGACATCTCACCGACCTACGTGGTGGCGCAACTCACCAATTTTGCAAAGCTTGAGAGAGGAATGCTCCTAGGATCAGTTGCATGGGAGGAATAGCACCGGGCCCAAACCCATTTAACGCTGCCGCGTATTTGATGCAAAGCTTGGAACCCTCAGAAGAGGCCTCTTACCGATCTTATTGGGAGATTATCTTATAAGATCTATTTATTTACACCGACTAGTGGTTTTCCATCATTGTGGTTACCGCTGGTAATCCGAAAGCAACAGCGCATGCTTAGCGAGTTATTGTTATTCTAATGTTATTTTTCTTCTACGTTAATAAGAAATCGGCTACGATGCGTGACGACGACCTAGCTAGGAGATGCCGAGTTTTTGCCACAAATATTGTGAGACCATTTGCTTTTTTAGTCTGTTACTTCAAGCGATAATCGGAGGCGAAAGAAAAGCGAAACAAAAGCGAAATTAACTCTGGCTGGTTGATGACGATAATAAACACGCAAAAATGCTTTGTTTGTTGAAAGTTTGACTGAATAGCCTCATGCCACTGGAGGCACGGCCCCAGGAGACCGCCAAACAGTAGACCTACTCAATTACTTACTTTATTGCACACCTTTGCTACCATTTGCATTTGATATGCATTTAACGGGAAAGTGAAATTCTGCCAGTTAAAGTTTGATTTGAAAGGGATAGACTAACATATTGTTAGACTGTTGTGGTTTCGCTCTTTTAAAACCCAGACATTTCCATTGTAATAAATATCGAACAACCTCTTGCGAATTCATCAAATTGCGACCCATTTGCCGATTATATAGCGCACACAGCATTTCGGATGTCATATACAATCTGTCGTTATTGCCTTTGACCGAAAGTATTGAAAGGCTATTTCCAGATAAAAACAAAAACAAAAATTCAGTCAATTAGTTATGTCAATTGAGGCGGTTTGTTTAGCTGGTCAGTTCGGTCATTTGTGCCCGGCATAGTAAATCGAACAGTCGGAAATCGAACTCAATCGAAATCAATCAGTGGATTGAGTTCGATTGAGTTCGGCAATCGAGCGAAATCGAACACTGAGAGAGTTCGATTTCCGAACCAATCGAACTCAATCCATTAGTTTGAGAACCATTAGCTCGACAACCGAACCCAACGGATTGAGTCTGATTGTGTTCGGTGAGTAAATTGGTTTGAACAAATCTCGTGAAGTCTGACTGCTCGTGCTGTTACTGTACCCAAGCTCCGGTAAACCTTTGTAAACATGCAACGCAAGCGCATTGAAAAGAGGTTTTCCTAATCCTTTTTTAATGATTCTTCAGTAAGAAAAATAAACGGTCCACGACAGTAAAAAGAATAGAATACAAGAAAGCCATCGTTGTTGCCGTGTTTTTTCGTATTCCGGGATTATTCGGCCTTTATCACTGTAAGCTGACTTGTAATTGGAAAACGACAATATGAAGTGCTACTTTCATGGAAAAGTGGAATCCTTTTAGAAACTTTTGAGATACAGTAAACACCTGCATATAACAACCTATATTTTTCCAAGTTAGCCTAAATAGATTGTTATAAAAATGGCATTTACAGTTGTTTTAGGCTATCTAAGTTCTTAAATTGGTTCTTGTTTCCACAAAAGATATCTACTCTATCAAAAGTTCCGCATACTTTGAGTAATAACCACAAAGCAAAACTACAGCTTATTTCGTTCTTTAAATGTATGTCCACAATGTTGTAGACATGAAATCATAATATAAAACGGTAACATCTAAAATGTATGGGCTTGCGAAGCCTGAAGGACTATTTGCAATCAAACAATGGACCAAATCGGCTAAGGTCCGGCTCAGACCCCGTACTTCACATGAGCCAAATCGAATTCATTGAATTAAGTTCATGTGAAGTAAGGAGTCTGAATCAATTTAGAACGGCCGGTCTAATTCGGATCGGCTAAGCAGTTTTACCCCGCCTGGCTTAGCCGTGAATTACGGTCGTGGAGCGGCTTTGATCCAGACCCCGTACTTCACATGAGCTGACTCAAATGCAGAAATTATTACAACTTTGCAATTTTCTTCAGTCATAGTATGCTTCTGTGAATTAATTTCGGCGAAATTAAGTTCGGCGTCCGAATCATTTCAACCGCGATTAATTAATTTGGTTCGGTCTAAATTCGAATTCGATTCGACTCATGTGAAGTACGGCGTCTCAACAGGGCCTAACTCAACCTTGTACCCAAGACAAATCTACCGGGGTTAAGATTGTTTGTGTATGCTATTTACTGGGTTGCCAGTACGGCAATCCCAGTCGGAAAGTGAGTGGCATTTGTTGGGTGTTTTTTTTTCTTTTTCCGTGTCGATAAAAGTCTTCCCTGTCACTCCCCTGCTAAGTGGTGTCTTTTTGCATAGAACCTTCTGCTCGTATTTTCTTAGGATAGAGAGGGAAGTGGAAATGCGTAGATTTCTCTGGTGGACACAGTAGAATGATTAACTTAACCTGCAATGGCGTCGAAAGTTATGTAACGCGAATGGCGTTTTAGTGGATCTTTAAACAAAATATACCCTTATGGAGCTCAATAATGGAAAGTCAGTTGGATAAACTAGGCAGGTGGTGAAAAACCAACACCAGGAATCTCAAAAGCGACGAGTAATGGACTTCGACAACAATCTATCGCCCGTCGAGCCGAAATCAAAGTGAGCTGTATTTCTAAAATAATGTTTTACCAAGTGTGCTGTTATGTAGAACACTGAAACCGAAATGGAAAATTCTCTGATAACTTATGGGTTCAACAAAGACAGAGAACGAATCGAACACCTTACGTGGATCTGTGATCAACTCGTCACAGTCTTCAGGTAAAAAAAATAATTGGAAATGTGACAGCCAAGAATTATTTGAAAGAAAGCTTGTCGTGTATTTTGTGCTTCATCATTCAATGAAAAGGTTCTCCATGTAAACGGTTTGACCCTGAAATTTAGTTGCAATATTGCGCATATTTGACACGACTGAGTTTCTTCTCTTCCCGCACGTAATGAAATAGAAGGGGTTTTTGCCTCTAATAGCAAATATGTTGTTTGTTTCAAAAAATTGTTCCCTGGAAAATGTGGCCTTTATGAATTCATTGTTTTATGATATGCGAGCTTAACTGGATAGCTTTTATGCAATAGTAAAGCATTTTCTTCTCAAAATGAGGTTAGCGTCTTTCTGGTGTGTTAACTGAATTAAATCGTGAGTTTGTATTTGCCGTCTGCCGCGTAAGCTTGATTTCCACTCTCAAAATTACCTTCAAAACCTACTTTTTGCGTAGAATAAGCACTTAGAATGATGTTCTTGTTTTGCATAAAGCAAGCCAACAAAATCTGTACCTTGCTGACTTTGCATTTGTTAGCGTTAATAGTATTTTCGGTCCGATGCTTCTGTTTTATTAGGGGTATATTGTTTTGGTCTCCCATCCAGATACTAATCCCGTCGAACAGCGTTAACTTCAGTGAACTTTGGTATTACAAAGCTGTCAGATGCTCAGAGGGCACGCTTAAACTTGTGGTGAAAAGAAGTTGTGAGGGAACTTGAAAATTATCAACATGTCAGCCCAGAAGCCAATGTTTCTCGCTTCTCTTTTATTTGTTATTCTTCAGAGACTGGAATGCTGTAGTTCAATACCACACAATTCTAATTTTCTGTAACGTACCACAGGCAACCCAGTGTATGCTTCACGGAAGCATCTCCTTGCATTATAATGTAGCATTCATATTTTAATGATATGGAAATACCTGGAACAAAAAAGTTCCATTCCCAAAGGGTCTGAATTGGGTACAACATTGAGTTAGCTGACTAGGTCAATAGACCACTTCGGAAAATACCATAATATTCTTTGTTTGTCCCCCCAAATTTTGCATAAGCATTGTTTCCACTTTCTCTTGGGACTTACAATGGTCCCAAGAGAAAACAAAAAAAATGCTTATTCAAAATTTGGGGGTCAAACAAAGAGTATTATTGTATTTTCCGAAGTGGCCTATAGAGGCCACAATTCTCAAAATTGACATGACAAATCAAAGTCGTCGTTCCGGTCGCATGAAATTTCATGGTCATTTTCTAACATAAAAACCTTTTTCATTTTTTGGGATAAAAAGGTTCTTTTGTAAGCCTAGGAGGTTCTTATATGCAGGGGTTTGCTGTATTGTGGGTTCAGTTGTGTCACCATGACTACCCCATTTGTATATTTACCAGGTAACAATTAAGGCGGAAATAGCCGCTTATAACCATAAACCATTTTCTTTCTTAATCCCAGCCTGCCCAATCAATGAAAATCAATATTAAGAGGAAGATTAAAGTGACTCGACTATGGACTTTCGTCGATTTTTATCGATCATAAATAATTGGCTGCCAATTACAATTGATCAATAGATATCAATAGCAATTAAGAGATCTTCAATTGTGACTATCGATTTTCAGCCATTAATAAGACAAATTTATATAAATCGATTGATGATTATCGATTATATCGATTTTATAGTGTAGTAATCGATGACTTATTATCATTGGTTGGGTATGCCGGGCTTAATATATATCTTGCAATAACCGGTTCTTGATAACAAAGAAATCTAGTGTTATGCAATGGTTAATGCAGTATTGTATAACAGAACAGTCAGAGATGCTCTGCTAAATAAGTCTTATGAAGCAAAATATTTCTACAGTATGAACAACATTAGCAAAAAAAAAGCTAACTAAAAACCAGAAAAAAATCTGGCAATCATTGGGTATCTATTGTCACTGACAATTTAAAATCCAGTGGAGTACTTCACAGCTAAGGTTATGGGCAAGGAGAAGGGGAAGGGGAAAGATAATAAAAATAATAAGGTATAATGAGAACCATTTTAGGATGCCCAGCAGCCTACCAAAAACATTAACAAAAACATGCAATAATTGTAAAGCCTATTTGGATGTTAAGACAATTTTTTCTTATTTTATACTTTCACCTTTAGTTTTTGCAAATGAGTGATACATATAATTACAGTATATCTAAAGAATTATTTGTGGGTTACTTTCTGTTGAGCTCTAGTATTTCACAAGTAATGAAAATAAAACCCACGTATATGGCATTTGTGAAAGTCTTAAAATTGCATGAGTGCAACCAAGATTTCTTTGAAAACCCTTGGGATTTAATGAAGAAAATACAAAGGCATTACTAACCAAATCCTTCACAAGTGTGACTTAACATTAAGAGGAACTACTACAACAATGTTTTCTTTACCATTAGGAGTTCTTAAGTTATAATTTAACTCAGCTACAACACAAACACTATCAATTCTTGAGACAGGAATGAAAGCTGCCACTGATTCAGCTTCAAATGAGGGCAGACACACTTGAATTGGTAAACCAAAATAAAACCTTGCATGTGGATGAACTTTATACCAGTGAACACAAGCAAAGGTGTATGGGAGGTCCAAAGTTGCACCATTAGAGGACTGGACAGTCACAGTGTGTTTGAAGAAGTATTGTATAATCCCTGCAAAAGAAAGAAAAAATATTGGTATGGTAGGTACATTATTTTGATAAGAACTAATAGGTTACACTGTATCAT
The DNA here is from genome assembly GCF_036669935.1 of Montipora foliosa. NCBI lineage: Eukaryota > Metazoa > Cnidaria > Anthozoa > Scleractinia > Acroporidae > Montipora > Montipora foliosa. Next base: position 42,967,997 of record NC_090871.1, on the reverse strand, counting down.
TTTCTAGTTTGGTTTCCCTTACAAATCACTTTTGTGCCAATGTATTTATAACAGTTCTAAAAAAGAGAAATGAGCCTGTCTACCTGGACTTTCAAAACTGTATTTTTTCACAATTAATATGACTTAAATTTACTGATGTGATAGTACTGTCAATAATGGTCACAAACCTGCAAGTTTATGACTTTGTTACTTCAACAGTGAAAAAAAAAAAACCTATTTAGAATATATTATAATGACACTGTTCGTGCATTTCTTCACCTTTAATCAAAAGTAAACTACACTGTAACAATATTCCCAATCCAAATTTTCAAAAGAAAATAAACTAGACAATATAAAAGTAAACGTAAAATCAAAACAAACAAAAAGAACATGCACTTTGATATGATAAAGGTTCAAGAATAAAAGAAATAATTCAGAAACCTTCTTTGATAGGTTTTCAATCATACTTTTATTGTACAAAGCATGCAAGACTAGAGAGCAGTATAATACCTTCACTTATCACAGAAACCCACCTGGCCTTAGATCTTCTGAAGTTGTGTCTAATCCACTGGAACCATACCATCGAGCCATTATACAAGCAGATCGTTCACTTCGTGAATACCGGGAGTCAAGTTTCTGATCGTACAGCTGCAGCTGAGAGAACTGGCAACACAATTTGGGAACATAAACAATACAATCTTCTTTATGCAGAAAAGTGTACATTTTTGTCAAGGATTCAACTTCATTATCACTCATGTAAATTTCCTTGACTGGAGACGACACTCGAATGAAATGGTTGTCAAGGAAAGACAAATGAAAAAGGTCTGTTCCAGTACTAGCTTTAAGCTGGATACTCTTTCTGTACTCATCTGGCGTCATTGCCTTCTTCTTTGTCATTGCCAATGAGCCGCTGTCTACAGACACTAACATCTCTTTAAATCCAACAAACTCAATTGGCCAAGACATGTTCCTTACTTGCTGCCGCTCAATAAATTTTCTCATAAGTTGCACTTCAATCTGGTGGTTGTTCACATGCATAGCACCCAAAATGCCATTGTAACGTTCAAACGAAAAACACCAGAAGCCATAGACAGGACCAAAATCAAGAATGCATTCACATAAATGGCAATGAAGATGCATGTTTGGCGTCACAACAGATGTACCATACAAGTCTTCAACAGTTCTGCAAAACTTGACGAGGAGCTCATCTGCAAGTTTTACTTCAGAAGTGTTGATAACTGTTGAACACAGTATGTGACAAGCCTTCACAAATAATTTCCAGCATTGGAGATGTCTATCTGGTAAAACGTCCTTTAGAGCAAAGGTTGAAAATACCAATGCCCAGTTCTTAAACTGGTCAGCAGTAAAGCCTTTAAAGCTGGATGCAATCTTTGATGGAATTCTTCCAATACTAGAAGGAACTTTGAGCTTGTTTACTCGCTTTTGAAGCACTTTAAAGTCTTTTTCATCCAGCAAGTTTAACTCTTTCCACACCTTAAGCATTTTTCTTGTTGTGCCCAGCATCAAGTTGTGCATAGGATCAATGACAACAAAAGAAATAAAATCAAAATATGGAAGGTAAATCAAGGATGAGAATCGCACACCATAGGCACTCTCCTTTGTGTCACGTCCTTTCTTTGATGTTACTGTGTTTCGTACCCTCCATACATGCTCTCTATGCTCAGTGTTAGTACGCAAATTCCAGCTATCTCGATCGAATCCTGAGAAATCTTGTTTCTCTCCAAATGATCTTCTATGAAACTCCTTGGTACACTTGTTGCAACCTTTTCTTGCAGAGAATCCTAAGAAACCACAAAGTTTGCGAGATGCAGGAATGTCACAGCTGACAAAATTTGGGTCCAGTTGAGGGGCAATCCAACCAAACGCCATCCCAGAAGTCCAATAGCTCATTCACCAGAGGGTCCAAAAATGGATTCACATCTCTGCTTGGTTCCTGTGGGCCAGGAATAATCCCTACAACTGCAATGTTTTCTTCTATATTTCTTTCCTGTGGTGGCAAGTTCAGAAAACTTAAATAAATCACCCCAACACTGTATGCAGAATCCTTGTATGGCTGAAACCAATCAAGATTCAACATACATCCGAAAGTGTTAGGGGCATCAAAGAAAGGCTCTCCTTTTCCATTCTTGAAATTTTTCCAGACCCTTCCATCATACACATCTCCAAGAAGGTTGATATCCCGAGGGTGCTTTTTATACTGCTCACATTTATCAGCAAATCCAGGCCGTTTAAGGAATTCTTGAAGGGTTTTCTTCACTGAACGGTAGCAGAAAACCCTCTTTGCTTTTAAAGTCAGCTCTCCATGTTTTGAGCGTGTAGTTTTAAATAGAGATGCTCCACATGGTTTTCTCTGAGCTCTTTGTGGATGGCGTGGAAACTCTACAAAACTGCAACGCTCACCCTTCTTTCTTCCATTTACCAGAGTACGTACACATTCCTCAGGTTTGTAACATGAACTGCACTTTGGACAAACAATGAACTTTTCAAAGTCATCCCTATTTACTCCTAAAAAGTTCCTTACCATATACAGTGACTTAGGCAGCAGGTCTGATATTAGTTTGAGTTTACCACAATGAAGCAACCTTGAGAAAAGTTCCAGCAGCCTTTTCAAAAAACAAAACAAAGTGCTCACTGCAGCATCTGGTAAGTTATGCATGATTTTCCAAGTCATAATGAAAATAATTACAAGTTTGATGAGTGAAGTGCTCAATAAAGATGATTTCTTGGATAGCACAGACTCATTCTCATTAGCAGCATTATCCTCATCAGATGACATCATCAGGTTTTCAAACTGCAATTCTGCCTCATCATCAGTTTCTTCCTGGGACAAATGTTCAATAACTAAACTAGAAACTAAAAAATGCATAATTTATGACCCAAATATTTAATATTTAACTTGGGCCAGGGTCTGAAATTAATTTTCTTCTTTAAAAGAAACCAAATGGTGACTAACCAAACAATTTTAGGTTGCCAGACTAATTTTGGTTGACAAATTTTACCCTTGTTTTATTTTTTTCATCCACATTCAAATAGCAACGGATCTTGACAAAAATAATTATTATGAGCGTGACTTCAGTCATGTTAGACACCATTTTTTTCTTCTACACTGTACACTATGTTTTTATCCAAACCAGCTATACTTCTATTGAGGTAAGTTCGAATCATTCTCAATTCATACTGTAGCTTCCATAATACATACAAGGGCATACACTGTACATATATTCTCCACATACAAATTTTGTGACTGGTTTTGCATTGACTTGATGAGTTAAAAGGAAATGCACTCAAGTCAAACATCAGCAGCCAATCACAATAATTTACATAGTAAATTAAAGCTATACTTAAAGCCAAACTGTAACCAGAGCTAAAAATCAAAAGGGCAAAATTGACTTTAGATGTATCAACTATTGCAGCTGTGCAAGAACCATCAATATATGAAACATCCTTCTTTAAAATCAATCAATAAAGAAATAAGTAAATGTAAGGTTGACTTACATAAAAGTCTTCCACACTGTCTGTTGACTCGGCAGCAGAATTACAATCATCCACTGACACATCTAACATAAAAATTAATAAATAGGACATAAATTCTCATATTCTAGTCAAATAATTTTGAGTGAACAAGAGGGACCAAATGTTTTGATTCCGGAGTCGCCATCTCACATGCACTCAACCTTCCGTTATTACTAGCAAAAAATTATTATAAGCACTTATACATACACCGCAGATAATAATTTTATTCAGATATTAAAGCTTTGACAATCAATGCTCACCCATATCAAAGAATACAATGATGTTGATAATTGGTGAATAATTTAATTTGTTATTTTTTTGTGATTTCGATGGTCATTGATTATTGAACGCCATCCTCAATTGATTAAATCATTCAAAGAATAAAATCGATTCTGCAATTGATTGCGACTTTAAGTCCATCAAATTGTTTCACTGCTTTCAGTTTTTATAATTTCAACAAGTAGCAGTGGCACTTCCAAGACTTTTCAGTTTGGGGGTGCAGGGATGGCGCAGTGGTGAGAGCACTCGTCTCCCACCAATGTGGCCCTGGTTCCATTCCTAGAGTCATGCGTTTAGTTTGTTGGTTCTCTACTCTGCACCAAGAGGTTTTCTCCGGGTACTCTCGTTTCCCCTCTCCCCCCCCCCCCAAAAAAAAAGGAACAAAAAATTAATTTCAGTTTATGGTATCCTCAATTAGTGCTCCAGCACTAAAACAACTAGACACCTAAAGTTCCTTTCCTTTGCTTTCCAGAGACAGTAACTTTCTTGTATGTTTTTGTTTACCAGGTTTATACAATGTATCAGGCAAAATTAATGAATGAAACCAATACATGCAATCGAAAAGATGAATATAAATAATTTTAATCTTTTTCCATCAGTCTGACTAGTGAAAACCCTCAGCTGCAGTACCAAAATATACTCTCTACATGGTAATTCTAATTACTTTCATTGTCTACCTGCATGATAATTCATGGATACTTAGAAAGCAGAAAACTCAAGCTTATATATGCTGATTAAAAGCTTACCGAGGTCTTCTGGATTTTCAGTGGAAAGCCCAGCAAATTTTGCAGGGGATTCAGGGTATTCATCACTTGAATAGTGAAATTCCAGGTCACTTGAATCAGAATGGAAATCGATATCTTGCCTTTGCAATACATTGGGTGTATCTATAAGCGAAAAATAAGCTTAATGTTAAATCTGGTTAAATACAGCCGCAGCTTTTATAGATGGGAGAGCAGATCAAACACAAACAACACTTTGTTGATCAATATAAGACATGCGCTTTACCTGTTATCACTGTTGTCTTCCTTCGTTTGTGTGCATTGTAAGTCCGGATTGAGACTAAACGATCACAATGTTCGCACAATCGCTTTTTCGTTGTCGAACTATGTGCACTTTTATCATTCGCGGGAGACTTGTTACATGTAGGAGCCATTAACCACTTTTCTAAGTTACACTGTAGATGACATCGAGAAGAAAAGTTGGAATAAACAGAGGTAGGGAGGCCTGGCTACATAGCTGAAGCGGCAGCTTTGAATGATGGGCTTGTGGCGGGAAATCAATGGTATTACGGATTTATCACGAAACCATATTTTTCAGTTAAGCGTGCTCCTATCGTAGTCTTGTTTGATTTCGCAAACATGTCTCAAACTTTCACCTCGTTAAACCGCGGTAGAGCTAGCAATTTTTATTCAGCGCCTTCAACTCCGACCTGTTCGAGCAGTTCGAGTTCGAGAGCAAGTTCTATTAACAACAGATTGAATCGATCTTCGTCAAGTTCTGCTAACCGGTCTAGCGACTCTACTCCATTGTCCTCACGAGAGAACCGGGAAACGATGCAACAAGTAATCGCTGGTCTTGCAGCCTGCCAAAGAACCGTAGAGGAACTTCTACAGTCCGTGAAAAGTTCAAACGAGCGGATCGAAAAGCTGACAGACAAAGTAAATGCCTTTGACGACAAAGTGAAGACTTTATCACGCACCGATCTGGAAGACGCTGATGAGTCTAGCAGTGGTAATGGACGCGCAAAAAAGAGAAAGAGGCCTAAATCATCTCTTGTCGTTCAAGTAAGTATACTTGTTATCGTAATGAATGGCTCAGTAACTTCGAAACACCGGAAACCGGTGTTGGGTCACGCTGCACGCAATCAGTCTCATTTATTCCAACTTAGATCGTTCCAACTTAAAATGAAAGGTTTACCGCTAAGCCGACATGATCGCGTCGTTGAGTAAAAATGGTAAATGATTACATTTTCAAGGCTTTAGGGCTAAAATCTGTTTTAGATCTTAAAACGTAAGTTAAAAATTCAAATCTGTGATCCTTTGGCGTTGTTACTCAGGTGAGAAATTTTTTTTGATTAAAAATGCAGCTGACACTTTTGTTATGGAAGCACAGCCTAAATCTTGGTTTCCATAAGATCGCAAACGATCGCGGATTGCAGATCTCAAAAGATTGCAAAGAAGGTTTTCATACGATCGCAAACAATCGCAAAGCAAAGTTTTTATTGCACATTTTAGTCGGAGGAAATATAGAGAGCTTAGGCGCGCGATGATGGCAACCGGAAGTCAACTGTTTTGCTGTTTAACTTGTCTTCACACCACCTCATTTCTATTGTTAAGTATTTTTTGACTAGTAGAGACGATTAGTTTGAGAACGTGGGAGAGACCACTGACCAGGCATGCGAAATGTTCACTTACTGTTTCTGTACGTTTTATGTTAGAGCAGCGCCAAACGGTCGCGGAAGCTTTTGTTTCTAGAAAACGTGACTGTGATTGCGGCATCTCATGGGATGCGTTTCTACAGTTGAGCCCAAGTCTTAAAAGTCTGGCTTTCGGGTCAACACAAGAAGTTCTTATCGAAGGTCATTGTGATTTCTTGCTTCTTGGCTGTTTCTTTCGTTTTTTTCGAGTAATGGTATATGGATGTGTTAAAGTTTCGTCATACTTTCCAGGTGTCAGTTTTTTTTTATAACGTTCTTGTTTTGCCAGTATTTATGCTATGACAATGACATAAACATCATTTTGATGCTTCTTGGATGTAGTTTTGAATTAAGAAAGTGTTCTTTTTTTTGAACCTTAATTTTTTCTACATTAGGTTCTCAAACCAAACGCAGGTAGTCCTATTCTAACAATGATTATTCTGATTTTTTCAAGCTATCCATTTTGAGGTAAATTATTTTCAACCAGCGGTGTCTGCGATTTTCTATATATTGCGTTTTTCCTTTGTTATTTTCCATCATTGTTGTCGCCCTCCAATAATTCGTTTTCTCTAAAAACTCCGAGTGTCGACATTGTTCTCAACCTGTTGGAAAAGTCGATGAAAAGAAAACCACTGAACTTGACAAGATCCCTAGTAAGTTATTAAAAATGGCAGCTAGTATTGTTGCACCCTCACTAACAGACATACTCACAAAATCAATCCTCACGGGAATCTATCCAACTGAATGGAAATTGGCTACGGTGACATCGATCTTTACAAAAGGCTTAAAATCAGACCTAGATAATTATCGCCTGATCTCCGTTATCCCGCTAGCCTCAAAAGTGCTTGGAAAACTTGTCTATGACCAACTTTATCATTACCTAAAATGATAATAAACTGCTATCAACTTACCAGTCAGGGTTGCGTTCCTTACATAGAACCCTCAAAGCTTTGCTTGTGAGCCGACAAATAGCGGGTATGTTAACATCGACAATGGCTTCCTGAATGGAGTCGTTTTCATTGACCTTAAAAAGGTATTCGACACCATCGACCATGAAATCATTTTCCGCATGATCTCATACTTTGGGGCCGACCAGGCAACTATCATTTGGTTTCAATCGCGCCTACACAATCGGACCCAAAGATGTAATGTAAATGGAAGATTGTCATCTCCTCGCATTATTACTTGTGGGGTTCCGCAAGGCAGCATATTAAGTCCCTTCCTTTTTTTAATGTATATTAACGATCTTCCTAAGTGCCTCCGCGAGGCTTCCCTGAGAATGTTCGCTGACGATACCAATATAACCCTAACTGCAAAAACTCTCTAGCAATAACTCCTGAACTTATCAAACCTGTGACGAGACCTTAAAAAAATAACAACCTCAAATGTACACAACTATTGAGGGCTGCTTTCCATTCAACGACCATAGTTTGTCTTCTGAGAAAAACGTAAATTCTGGATAGGAACTTATTAATAATTTTCTCGCATTTCGCGCGCTAAATCTCTTACTCTTCTGACTTCTATATATCTGGTCGAATGTTGACTCGCAAGCCTCATTTCTGCGCGCTCTGAAACGAACACTACTGCAATGAAGGCTGAACTGTAAAAACAGCCATATTAAGCCTATGAAAGTAAATATGCGTTTGTTTTGCATTTGCATTGCTTCGTTCTGAGTGACTGGCCAGCAAAATTCGCGCAACTTCCTCAACGATCCGCGATTGTCTGCGATCATATGAAAAACGAGTCTTAACTGAACCAAGTCTACTTTACAAACGTAGTTTACGGAGCCAAAGTTAATAGAGTAAGGATAACACACGCTTTTCCATGAATTAATTTTGCCTCGTTATCAGTTTACAACATTTTTCTCAGTTTCACAGCTTGTATTTGGTCGTCTGTTTTTAGGAGGAAGTTCACAAGCTGCACAACAGCAGAGATACCACCAAGCAGTACAGAGGAAAGGAAGTGTGAGTAATTCTTTTAAAAACTTGAACCATTGTTCAATCGGCAGGTAATTTTTTAAGTAGCTTACGTTGATACTATATTTCAACATAACGTTCTCATCACTCTCCGTATTCTTATTCCGGAATAGGGTCAATCGAACGCACCCTTAGGGCCGATTTACACGGCACGATTTTTGTCGCATGCGACAAGCTCACGACGGGCCTACATGTACGACATGACTTACAATTGCCGCAGCGTTTTAAAAAATGTTTTAAAATGCTACGACATTTTTCCTGACGTACACAACAATTGTAAGTCATGTCGCGGGCCTGTCGTAAGCCGTTGTCGCATGCGACAAAAATCGTACCGTGTAAATCGGCCCTTAGGTTACTCTCGACTCTTGTACGTTTTCGGGTACCGGCATCAACTCTTCTGTTTTCCCGCCAAGTAATCGACTCTTGCGCGCTGTCGGTTAATTTAATGTCATTTGGCCCAGCGTTTTTGTTCTTTGAGCAGTAATTTAAAAAAATTCCAACCAAATAACCTGCACAGTTAGAAAGAAATCCTTGCATAGGTGCGTTATAATCTTCTCTCAATCATCACAACTTGATTACGCACTCTGAATTTCCAGCTCATTCAATAGTTTTACAGTATGTAACAGGCACTACATGAAATGAAATATAAATTAATGGGAAAGGGGTAAGAAAAATAGGTTTCCTCGATTGTCTCCCCAAAATAAAAATTGTCAATATTTTGTTTCGTACGGAAACATTTCCTACGCCGCTGGTACTGTACTGCAGACAATCTAATACTTTTTTCACCATTGTAGGGTCAGCAGTGTTCACAACAAAAAGGTCACTCAGCTTATTGTAGAAGAGCTTTGTCGCCAACCGGGAAGAGGATTTGCCAGAGCTGTTGTTGAAAGTAGGTAACAATGCAGCATACAGTACAGCAAGTCTGCAAAGTTCAATCACTATTGTAAACTTGAAAAAAATGACACCTACTTGGACTAACAAATTCCTTGTTTCTTTGCAGAAACAGCCAAAAAGTACCATGAACACATCCGTAGAAGTGCCTTGGGAAAAATTACTGACGAGATTAGAATGAAGAAGAAAATAAACCTTAGAAAAGAGAGGGTAAGCGATATTTTTACATCTGTCCGCGCACGAAAAGAACTCTACAAAGTTACTCATTCCGTCTGCCCATGACGTAACTATTACTTTATCCTACACATTAGGGCACATGCTGTCAAGTTCAAACATGACATTTATTTGCGGTTTTTTTTATAGTGCATTTTTTTTTGTTCGTTTGAAAAGCTTTCCTCTTTCCTGTGAAACATATCAATACTCCTTTTCTTACGGTACATGTATATACGTATATTTATCCAAACCGTCTTAACATCCTTCTATAACTAAGTCATCTTAGTCAATCCGTAGTAAAGACAAGCTTTCCTTTTTTGCCATAGAAATACGAAAGGAGAAAGTGCCAGGTAAAGGATGAAAAGGAGGCCCACGCCTTTTCAAAATTGACGAAAGAACACATGTCTACGGACGATGATGCTAACAGTAGTGAAGGTGAAGAGGGATGGGTTTCAAGGCCCCCTAGTTACAGAAGTCAATTGCTGACTCACTTTCTAAACAAGTAAGTAATACTGAAAAATACAATAAAAAGGAAAACGAAAAGTCCTGTATCAACTTAACTATTGAGAAGAATTGCAAACAGTAGAAATAGTAGTAATAGGCCATTCTCACAACACTCGCTGCGCTACGGTTACCTGGCTATCCCAGACAATTTCTACATAGTAAAACGATCAAGCGAAATACAGAAAATGCTTTTTAAAGAATACCAGTAGGCGCAAAACTCTGGAATGAGATGATATATACGTGATTATTTCCAAGGTAATGTCCAAGGGATAACAGCTTTTAATTTAAAAATTTTATTTATTGTTATTCTTTACTTATTGTAAACGTCTTCTGCGTTTAAATATGAATAATTAATATAATTTTCAGCGGTGAATGTAAGAATTCGGTGTTATATTCACCGCGCTACCCGATAAGGCTTGACTCTGAGGCCATGAGGGCGAGAGGAATAATTGTTTTAGTAAAATCCAACTAGCTGGTCAAAAAAATATCGAGACAAAACATCTTTCGCTAGTTAAAGCTAGACTTAAATCCTTTTCTGCGACCAAAACATTACAAATATGGCCGGCGCTTTCGCTACTGGTGGGCTATAACAAATAGCCTATTAGTAGCTCAACCAATCAGAACGCAGCATTGACAATAGACCACTAGTTGGATTTTACTAATCAGCATTAGTAGATACTAAAACAGTGGATAGCGTTGAACTCGCGCGCTGATTGGCTCGTCAAACTCCGGATATCCTGTGCTATTTACCTGCGAGCAACTCAGGAAAAAATGGCGTCCCGTGACAAGTGAAGAAAACATCCAAATTAATTTTTTGTGGTGTATATTATCTCACTGTTTTGTATATACTAAAACAACTATTCACCCCAGTGCCTAGATTAGCTCTAGCTGCCTGCGGCCCCTTGCTTAAGTTAAGAAAATATAAAGATTGTTGTTGTTGTTGTTTTTGTTAGGCTTCTTAAACAACTTTATTCTGCAGGCTAATTTCGTTATCGTTGCTGTGGTCATATGAACGTATTTCTCTTTTCTTTAGACTCGATAAGAGATACCAAAAAGCTGAGAGCTCAGTAAACAAGCGATGGAAGAGAACAAACGCAAGACAAGGGGAGAAATCGGAAAAAGAGCCTCCAAACGGTACGCCCAAGTGGGCACTTTCCGATGAGTGGAAGGCCCTCCTTGAACAAAGAAAGGAGGAGGCGCAGAGGTATGTTAAATGTTTCATGCACTTGACTACTGAAAACAAAAAAAAATAATAAAAGGACGTCGATATAAATCTTATCTAGCCGGCCGGCCGGCCTTCGACGTTCTTTTTCCATAAATCTCTCTTCAAAAACAGGAAAGTGGCACGATTTATTTATCGACTATGGCTTCTATTAGAAATTAATTAAACAAACAATGCACAAAACAACAAAAAAATATAAGTCGAATTTGATTTGCGCTCTAGTTAACAATTTCAAATAACTTCATTATGTTTCAATGAGTTAAACAACGTCAACTTTCATTGGCAGAAACGATGCAGATTCCGAAGAGGAGGAAGATGACAACACGAGGGAAGAGGAAGCGGAAGATGGCGAAAGTTCAGGAGAGGATACTGAATGGGAAGAGACAGAAAATTAGCCTAGTTTTACTAGGGTTCATTGCACAATTTCACAAAGAGATAGGAAATTAGATTTGTTAATTTTTCATTGTATGATTTCACAAAGACATGGAACGTTAGGCTTGTTGTAATAGGTGCAGTTTGTTTCTTAAAAAAAAAAGACATTTAGGTTTCTCCTTTTATCATGTTTATAATAAGATTTTGAAATGATGGTAAATTAGGTTGAATACAACATTACAGTTGGATTTCTATATTTCGTGATGTTTCTGTGACGAAAGGTGCTATTTGATATAAATAAAGCAAAATATTTCATTCATTCAAAAAACTTGCTTATCTTCTACATTCATAGTTTAGGCAATGCGCTCTTTTCTCTTTTTCTAAGGCCCCGTTCAGATTAGGTGCCCGTTACCAGGAACGGGTACTTGTCTGAACACGCTTTCGTCAGTTCCCGAGCTTTCTCCCCTGCTTCCCTGCGTTTCAGTCACGACAACGGTGGCCGGTGCAAAGTGGACGAAGAAAGAAAGAACTGGGGTGTCTGAACAACTTCCAGTTTAGTGCCCGGACAAGGTGTGGTTGAACGGTCATCTAGTCTCAACGGGGCCTAACACCTCTCTCGCTACATCTACACGGCCTTGAACATCCTTTATCCCTCTATTTAGGTCCCAAGATTCCATTTATATTTCGGATTGTGGGAGGTTGGGTAACATTATAATGTCTATATTACATTTGAGAATAAAAAGCAGTGTCCTGAATGCAAGGAGTAAAAACAAAAAAAAGATATGAGTCCGTAACACAGTAGGCGCTCCCAGTATATATCCTTCTTTTCGCAGTATATACTGATATGAACCCTGAACTATAAGGAATCCACCAAAGAATATTAGAATCCGTATACATACCTGCTATACAATTCCAGTATACCTTATGACTCACACAGTATACATAATGTATACTGACATGTATACTGAAATATAAGGAATTATGCTACATATGTATACGGTCCTGCTATTTTCTTGGCATACCCTGACGTATACTGGTTATTATACAGACCTTGCACATCCTTATACTTACCGTATACCACAATGTATACTGACTGTATACGCCCCAAGTAAGGGTCCGTATACAGCATATTTTACGCAGTGAGCGTTTACGAAAGGCAAGGATCAACTTGACCCAGTTGATGTTGAAACAACAAGGGGTATTGCATGTGTCCGCATCCATGTGGAAAGAGTCATAGGTCTGTTACGTGGCAAATACACGATACTACAGGGGACACTTCCTACTGATTTTTTAATGAGCAATCCTCATGGATCTCTGGAAGAAAGAATCCCCGCAATTGATCGAGCAATTAAGGTTTGTTCTGCTCTTGTTAATTTGTGTCCCCCAATAATACCATTTGACTAGGCTAATCCAATTTATTATTCATAGGTAGAGAACCAGTCAAACTCTAGAATATTGCATTCAATTTCTTGGTTTGTCAATAAATGTTCAGAAGGGGAAAATTTTCTCAATACTAGGATGCATTGTTTTCATTCTACATTTTGAGATGGACCACGAGTTTCAGTAGCTTTACACGAAGGGCTACACTGTAAATTGGAGTGGATTTGAGAGAGACCACTAGTTTTATAAATCAAAATTTAAGATAGGAAGTAGGGGTTCACTCTGTA
>NC_090871.1:42944941-42949941 GCF_036669935.1 Montipora foliosa | reverse complement strand
CAGGATGTAAACTTAAAGCTGCTTTTTTCTCTGTGTGGCAATTTTTGGAATATCTTTAGAAGCTCTGATAAGGTTACATGATGGCTGGAGGACCTATGTGTAAAACAGAAACGAAGGGAAAGAGAACAACAATGATAAAACAAAACACCAGGAATTGCTCATACTTAGCAGAAGAAGTTACTCCACAAATTCTTTCCTTGGGCACTAATCCGTTTGTGGTTTATTCGGTTCTTTCTTTGTTCAGGAATCAAAATCGAATTTTTATTGTCAACTGGAATTAAATAACAATTATCTGCACTCTTTTGGACATCAAGAAAAAGTTGATTTGTTTGTTCGTTTTGCACTAAAATGCGAGCAAACGAGTGCTTTTTTAATCCGTTTGCCCAACTGGTTTTTCGTTGGGCATTGACAGTAACATGAAAATTTTGTTATAAACCCGTATTCGCAATGAGTTCTGGTAAAATTAGTGTAAATCTCTCAGAAGTTTGTTTAAAGCATGCAAATGTTATTAAGTGTTGGAGCAGATCGTGTTTGAAGTTCATCGTGGTTGCTTGGCCATATTTTGCTGATTCTAGTACCAGGTCAACCTTGCGTGTTTCAATGAAATACATCAAAATGCTAATGATCTTGTTTTTAGAGATAAAGTGGAATAAAACTCTTCTTTGACCTTGAACTGACAAGTTGTTTTTATGGCTTCCAATTTTAGCGTGATTCCTATTCCCTGGCTATTGTTAGTTGACTCTGAAATGGCTTTTTTTCCTTTTCCATTCACTCACAAAGGGTGTGCTTGGTTTCTTTTAAAACTCATGCGGTTCAAGAAAAAAGTGTTGCCAAACTGGTGAATTGCAAAGTACATTTCACTGAAAAAACCGATGTCGCACTCATTGCTTCGTGATTCATGCAATATCAGTTCTTAGGGTAAAATTTACTGTCGAATTCACTAGTTAGGCAATGAATATTTCTATAGAAGAAAGCAAAGGAAATGATTTAATTATAAAAGCGGCAACCGGAAACATCAAAATGTGGACAATTGGAAACCCTTGATTTTCATACCCAGGAAGCTCCACTTTTAGGCTTGCCTAAATCTATTTATTATGCATTGGTTTCAGTGTTTTTAGCTTGCCAGGATTTGAAGAGTGGGTTGTGGCCCCACCACAAAATTGGAGACCTTTAGATCGCAGTATGAGTATGAGGTACAGTACGAGACCTAAATGTAGTACTTATGCTTTCAAGTATTGCATTTCACACTAATCTCATAGCAATAGTCTCTTTTTAACTGGTCAGTAACAGGGACAGGTGAGCGCCCTGGGAATGTAACTGGATTGTAATTTAAGACCTACTCTGATCTGAGGGCCCCTAATGTTTTGATTTGCAGCCCTGGTAATCGTTCAGTATAAGAAGTCAGCAAACTTAGCATGGACTCTGCAAACCATTCTTAAATATTTTATTTTGGCCCAGTCTTTTCAATCCATAGCCGTTGGTAATTTTGGTTTTCTTCTGTATAGTGGTTTTCTAAACTATTTTAGCTGGTGGGGACGGGTTTCTAGGTAAGGGAGTGTAGGATATGGAACTATATATACACTAAGACAAAACTTACTCCACTGCAAATCTACAGTTAGGGCAAACTGTACAGACAAATCATTGTAGCAGGCACATATACACTTTCATAATTACCACTAGAGAGCTTGTATTCTACCCAGTCCTTTGTGCCTTACAGTAAGTTCAAACACTATTGTACATGTAGCTTCTAATTAAAGCCAGGGAAAACTCTAATATCACACTTCAAATTGTGACGGAGACATAAGGAGCCAACTACCTCTGGCTTAGGACGTTGCTTGTGCATGTTATTTTCAATTGGAAGTAAATTTGATTTTCTTTCGTCAATCAACAGAGAAAAAATGAAGTTCCTGTTAAGGCTGTCAAGATAATCATACAAGAAGCATTTAATGCAGTCAGATTCCAAGATGTTGCAAAAAAACAGATCATTGCCTATGTAAAAAAGTTTTACCTGGCCGATGCAAAAGAAGTGGCGACCTTGGAAAAAGAAAAAGCTGAGCAATTGCTCGCAATGTATCTCAAAAAAGAGAACATTATTTCTGTTCCTGAACAAAATCTATCTGCTTTGCAACGGTCCGATGTAAGCAAAGTGAAAGCCTTCTAGATCTGATGCATTATGAGATGACTATAACCTTAGGTTTCTTGTAGTTTTCCTGCACATTGCATGAAATGTTGTCAGGGGTGAACGCATGTTAGCATAACCTGTCTACATGTGAGTTTGAAGCTGTTGATATTGTTGAAATGTTAGTTAAGGTGTTAAAATATTGTGCAGGTATTGTCGTACTATTTTTTTGTTACATCTTTACATCATTTATTGCTTGTTTCCTTTAAATGGTGACATTCTGAGCTGATGGTTGACAGACCAGTGAGTTTATTCAGTCAGTGTATACATAACCACAGCATCAGGAAAATCCCCAACGCCCTCCCCCCAAACAGGTTTTGGCAAAGTTTAGAGCAAGTGTAATGGGAACTCTTCTCCAACATCCCCGTACTACATAACTGTGAGTTTCTCTGCATCAACCTGGCCCAAACAAAAGCGCACAGTAGTTTCCTGTAGTCACTGAAAACTTGTACTGCTTTAGTCATGTAACAAATATCCCTTTCAGTTTCATTTATAAACAAGTGATACACTGATTCACGTCTCACAATGCAACTTTTATTTATTGTTAATTGCCTGCAATTCATACATTTGCACCATAAGAAATTATTAGGGGGATATGTGTTGAGTTAGATTGATATACATGTATGTTTGACTTTAATATTAGTGAGTAATATATTTAGTAATATTTTACCTCTACGGAAAAAGTGAAAGAGTTAATTGAAAAACTACCAGGGATTTTATTGTAGTACAATCCTTCCTGGAAAATAAAACCACATGAAAGAGCTGAGTTATTACAAGAGTACTTTAAATGAACAACAAACTGACCCAACTGTAAGTGAACTTCATTGGAAACTAAATAATGCTTGATTTTCTATAATGGTAAATACCCGGAGGGTGGGGGGTACTCCCTTTTTAGGGCTTAATGGGGACATGCGGCCAGCCAGGGTATGTTTTTCGGGATTTTTCTCGTAAACAGGGTATCGAATTTATTATTTTTTGTCTTAAACTGGATATCTTTTCTCGGACAATAAACAGCAAAATGTTTACAAGCTCTTGTTAATTAATATTGACTTCCATTGACTTTGGCAGTGATACCATTAAATTTCCATTTATTACACAACAAGAAAGCCACACAACTTGTAACCGCAACTTTTAATCTATTATAACAATAGCCTGGTAATCGTTTGTTTATCAGTTTACAAAATAAAAGGTTTCCTGTTAGTCCCAAAAAAGCAGGCAAAAACGGTGGGAAGAATAACTTTAATACCAAAACTACTACTCGTAATAAAATGTTATGAGTGTTTTTCACTAGACTCACGGGTCTAGACTGAGTCCTTGTAACAACTCGTGTATACTAAAATGAAATATAAATCAAACAAAAGCGAAGTGACCCTGTATTTAATGCGTGTCATTTCTACGTCGTGACAGAAGGCAGCTAATGTAGCTCCACGTGGAAACTCAGTTCCCTCAAAGCTCTTTTGATCTCCACTGTTTTGTGCCTCGACATTTCAATCGTAAGCTGTACTCAGACATTAATTCCTCCTCCAGTTTTCCGGGGACCTCTTGGATCGTCAAAAGGCTCTCCACTGACCTCACTGGAATAAACATGGTATTTCCAGGTAAGTTGATTTGGTGTTTTGTCATGCCAGCAATCTTTGATTCGATTTAAGATAATGTTGATAGTGGCTCCTATTGATCATGCCGGTAGCATGAAATGTATGTGTTACCTAATTTGTATGCATGCACGTTTTAAACTTAAGATGGCTCATAATGGCTTCTAGCACTTTCTAGTCCTTATTCAGTTTTGGCACTGTTAATCATTTGCTGCTCCGATAATGGTATCAAACCAATAGCCTACTATTGGTTAACAAGTTTTGGTAATTTTCTTGACATAAATAGTTACCATAGCAACAGTATAACCAGTTAAATTAACTCGAAAACGAAATCTGTTACTACGGAAAACAAAAAGTGCAAAAGACTGAAATTATTTGTTCAAAGCTAACGTTGTTTTGAAACGGGAACAATGCATAACGCTTTTGTAAATTAACTGAAAAGTATACTAAATTGTTCATGTTGCTTTGTTTATAAAAAAAGAAACATTGGATAATTATTTTAAGAGTAACTTGGGTAAGCTTTTGCTATTTTACTAGACCCTAAAAAAGGCGTTCAGTGCTTAATGTTAGCGTAAAGAGTTCCTTGTTACTCTGTTGATCAAGCTGCAAATAGTTTTGTGATTGCCAATGGATTAAATAAGAAAGAGTTTCGATATCTATTCTTGTTTTACACAGGTTATGGTTTCGGGTTAAATGTCTTAAAGCCGAATTCTGTCTTAAACAGGGTAGGAAAGTCAGGGTATGAGGGGCCACGCCGCACCGCCCCACCAAGGGATATACACACCTGCCAACCCCTAGAGTACGAAAATCTGGAGACGTCTAGATAATTTTCGTCCGATGATTGCCGAAGATTTCCCGACAACTATCGAAGATAACTGAAGGTGTAGAAGGATTTTTGACGACTTCAAAACTGGACTCACCAACTGTTTTTTGCCGAAAAAAATTGAATTTCAATTAAATCGGTTTTTAAGCAATTATACTCACTATTGTCAGTTGGGCATGGGAAACTTGTCTGAATGCATGAGATCTATCAAAACCGAGTTTGAGTAATAATGAGTTTGAGTGAGTTTGCAGCCTGAATAGATCTTATCATGATGGTTTTGGAAGCCATCTTATCAATAATGAGAAGGCAAATACATCTGAAATTAACAGTGTTTGTGTGGAAAAGTGATTTAAAGTAGTTTTTACAAACTGCACTTCTGAAAGTTCATGAATTGCAAACTTTAGGC
>NC_090871.1:42929941-42932441 GCF_036669935.1 Montipora foliosa | reverse complement strand
CTTTTGTAAGTGTGATTTCCTTGGAATGATCAAATGAAATCTTTGGCTTTTTTATTTTACTTAGGGTGCGTTCGATTAACCCTATTCCGGAATAGGAATAACCGGAATAACATCTTCGATCTGTTCGATTGACCCGTATTCCAATTCCGGAATAAGGGGATTATATTCCAAACATTCTGCTCCCACGGGCAGAATGTTTGGAATAATCCAGAATAATGACGTCACACTCGAGGCTGTTTTCGTGCAGCGAAAACAATGGCGGACGCGAAGGACGAAAGTTTCAGCACTTCTGAGGAGGATGTCGAAGCCCTGAAGAAAAAAGGATACTGTTGGACCAGAGACGAGACACTTCTTTTGATATCCTTGTATCAACAAAACCAAGAATTGTTCAAAAACGTCAATTACAAGAAAAAACAAGTTTGGGAATTAATTGCTTCCCGAATGAAGAGTTCATATGGTTGTAATGCCAGAGCCGACCAATGCGAAGGGAAATGGAAAGCCTTAACTCTATCATTTCGAAAATGCGAAGACCACAACAACCAGACAGGTAGCAACAGGAAAGAATGCCCTTTCTACCATGAGCTGTCTGAGGTCTATGGATACAGACCAAATGTAAGACCGTTTGCAACTGCAAGTAGCTCAGGGCTTGGAGACTCCACTCGGCCTCCAAGTAACCCATCGAAGAACTCAGACATGGACAAGGAAAATCATGCGAAAGAACCCGAGTTGTCAACGGGCCGAACAGCAAAGCGTTTGCCTGAGAATTCGGATGAGACAAGCCCTAACAAGAAGACCAAACGTTCAAGTGGACCACGCCAAAACGATTGTCTTGAATGGCTAAAGGATTTTACAGAGAAGAGAGAACGGGAGAACGAAGAGCGAAGTGAAATACTGCAACAACAGCATCGAGAGAAAATGCATTTGCTGTCTGGTCTCTTGGACGTTCTTAAAGACTTGAAAAAGTGAGAAGTCTTCATTGCAAATATTTGACTGCCATCGTTGAGTTGAATCTGCAGTTGGTTGTAAGAAAAATAGTGTTTTGAATATACAGTAATTCATTTCCAAGAAAAATTTCAATTTATTAAGCGAGCGAACAATGTACGTATGAAGATTTGTGCATCTCAAAGAGCACAAGTATTTATAACTTCAGTTTATTTAAAAATATTATACATTGAAATAATTTAAATATTTAGTGCTTTCAGAACAACTAGTTTCATGTGGGTTTTTACAGTTGCCCATGTAATTGAGAGAATTAAAACGTTGTCTAACCAGGTTGATTTTTTACATGACTCTTGTAAAGTATGTTTAGTGTGCTTCATTCTTAGAAGCATGCAGTATTAGTAAGAGTGTAGCTCTTGGAATACTTTAAGGCTAACTGCTGGCAGCCCTTCAATTTTGTCTTCTGTTTTGTGACAAAAGAAAACATCCACCCCAGTCTCAGCTTGTGCCATGACAGGTCCCAAAAATGATCACAGGGAAAATCACCTTAGTTCATGTGGACGAGTGCTTGTTTTGAATGGCTTCAAACTTTGGGAGCAATCAGAGACCTGAAGTTGGTAGGATTACCCTCTGATTAGGCATAAGAAAAGTCATCCAATGTCAGCAGAAACCCATAAGGGTTGAAACGTGTAACGCACGTTCACAGCTTCCGAATATTCAGTGTGAACTGATTGGGTGAATGTTTCAGTGCTAAGTACCATATTTGGAAACCCCTAACTCTTGTTGTTCCAAATATGGTACTTAGCAAATTGAATATTCAGAAGGCTAGCTTGTTTCCCAGCACACAAGGGGCTGTTATACGTTTCAACCCTCCTGGGTTTCTGATGTCAGTCAATCCCATCCTTGGGAAGGGGCATTTAACAAACCATATTTTATTGGCATTGATTATCATCATAGTTGTACGCAATAATTATTTGCTATTGGTCATTGTGTGCCATCTGCAGCTGGTAACTTTGATTACAGCTTACTACCAGCATTAACTCCCTCAAGGAGTGTCTTGCAGGGGGGAAATGGCTCATCTACAGAAGCTGTATAACTAGAATGCAATGTACTGTAGTCCCTGGCAATTTGAGACCTACATATATGTTCACCTGCTTTCTGTGTAGGAAAGGGATAATCAGTCCTCTCTCAGAATGCTGATATCATTCCTTGATCATGGATGACTGTGACTCTGGTGGCATTTCAGTCCTAACTTAATCTCCTGCTTTTTAGAGTTCATCTTATTTTTTCTACTAAAAATGTTGTTTATTTTAGGGCTGTCAGGGCAAATGCACTCTTTAAGTCTTCCTTTCTTGTGAAAGTCAGGGGAAAGTTAGGTAATTTTTATTGAAGATTCCTATAGTTTTAATTAGGACTGATTTCGTTCTGTAGGATGAACCCCTCCTGTGTTAGTGAAAAGGTGGCAAAGTTGATATGCTTGATTGGCGATAACCCAGGACATTCTTCATTTTGTCTTTGTGACTCTGAGCAACATGATGTCTGTGAATTACTAGCCTGTTCC
>NC_090871.1:42912441-42917441 GCF_036669935.1 Montipora foliosa | reverse complement strand
AGACTTGTGTTTTTATCGTGGTAGTTGTCGCCATTGTCCTCTCGAGAGGCAAATTTCTGGATGAAAAAATCTATTGCCTGAGCAGTAAAACTCGGGAGAAGAACGTTTGTAGAGACAGAATGATTGGCCTTAGTACCGAGATGGCTCGAGTGGCAGAGGTTGACCATGGAAAGTTTGCGTGTGCGTTTCATTGGCATCAATTAAGAACAAGCAACAATATCTGTCCGTGCCCGTTACCCACTTATTCAGCAACTTTGAGTAGTATCCCCATACCTGAGAGACGACACAGAGTTTTGCCAAAGAAGGAAGAAAAAACATGCCATCCTATCGTCCAGGTACAAAGTGGTGCACCAGTTGCCAACGAAATGCGTCTAAGCAGGAATATAAAAGACCAAAGACGAAGAAAAGGGTAGGTGGTAACAATTAGGTTATTTTATCTCACAGCATCTTTGTCGTTACTGTTGTCTTATAACTAAAGTTAAAGCTAAAAGTAGTTAAGTCTCTCTTAATATAATATAGTTCTATGTAATATATCACCAATATTTTTTTCCTAGAAGGAGAGAGAGATAAGGAGAGGGGGAGAACAAACATTTACCTGCATTTAAATAACAATTTCATACACCAAAGCAGTGGATACTCTGCTATATACTCTGACAGGTAGAGTGAACAAACCCCTTGATATGTGTTAGTGTATATATTCATGCCATAGTTTCAATGATGTTAAAGTTTCACTGTGCATCAAAACTTACCTTGTTCTACTTTAACAGTATAGACTACCAATGAAGTTCAGGACTGTAGATCACAAACATCACCATCGAAAACAATCATGGTATGTGCTCCCATTACACAAGTAGCTCAATGTCTAAGAACAGTATTTAATAAAAAAGGAGGACGATAACAAATTAGAATGTAAAACACAATCAGGGAACATTAATTATTCTTGTGAACTTCAAGCTGTACAGTGATGTGCCATGAAACTCGTTTGCATTGCTTTTCTAGCAAGTAAACTTTGGTTTAATGATAACTTTAATTCTCTAGATAACTTCACAGAGCTGATGGAAAAATTACAGCTAGCCATGCACCGCCATTACAACACTGGAGGTCACTTTCTGTACCAACCACATGAGTTGAAATCATTTTGTCAGACACACTCCCCACACCATTATGATATTAATAGTACAACACGAACAGGTATAAACTAAATATTTCGTACTGAAGACCAAATTTAGGCACTCCAACTGTGTTGAGTCGGGTTCCTAAACAAGATGCAAAACCATATCTCTAATAATAATTGAATACTCAATGTATTCTTCTCTGATTTTAGAAAAAGTACTTGATTGTCAGTCTACTGGATGACTTTCATAACATTTGCATTGTATACCATAACAACACCAACAGAACTTAAACTCTTATTAGCCACACATATGGCTTTAAGTCTTCTGGACATTTTTGTACCCACAGCACATGCCATTCCGCTACCTGATGACAAAACAAAGGCATAAAGCCAAGTAACACTGGTAATCAAGGAAAGAGAGCAGACATGCAGGGGATGAATTATGCCAGCTAATACATGTACGCTTCAATGAAGCACTGACTGGAATGTTACAATTTAAAACCAGCTACATGGAACAACTTTTTCATCAATTCCGCAATCTGAAACCAAAAGACACGAGAGAGCAATTACAACAGTTTAAGTACATCATCCCAAGCAGTTAAGGACGGTGCCTACTATTGTTATTGCACATACGTTCTGCGCATCTCCTATCAGTAGTGCTTACTAATGCAGGGATATTTTTGCGCAGTTTAACACTATTCAGAGAAAGTAGAACTTAGCAAGTGCTCTTGCTATCCAAAAAGAAAATTGGGGGTAGCCATGCATTTTTCAGAGATAAATTTAGAAAGGAACGCCATACATTGCTTGTATGTTAAAGCTTTTTACTAATATTGTTCATTAATTATCTTTGAAAAATGCGTGGTTACCCCCAATTCTCTTTTTGGATTTTAATAACACTTGTTAAGAATTGCTTTTCCCCCATATCCATACAGCCCCGCAAAAATACCTTTGAATTAGTAGGCACCGTTGTTAGTGACTATTGAAATACTCCTGAATCAACTAAATTACTTCTAATTTTTCCTGACAATATCCAAACATTTCCACAGAGGGTTTTTTGATTTCAACTCATCCATCTGTCTTGAAATGGTCGCTTAGCCTGAAACCCTTTTTCTTTTCTTTTTTTTTTTTTTTACGACCTCCTGCCACATTAGCGTTTACTGGTACATTGAGTCCACTTGGGGTGGGTAGGTATATTGTCTCGAATGAAACAAGGTCACTTTCCTACAGTCAGGGTTTGAGATTTCAGCTGAGCTAATTTAATAATAGTAATTATTAATCCTTGGACTGGACTGTGCACCATTTCTTCTGTTTGCTTTCTTAACTACCACTGATTATATTAATAGCCTAAATTTATAAGTTTGGTATTAGTATTTATTATGACGCTACAGTCTTGGTCACAAATGTTGTAACACTGACGGAAATTTTTCCCTCCTCCCATTTCAATGTTGATGTTTATGGATTCCAGTGGAAGAACTAACCGGGAAACGCACATTGAAGGGAGGGAGGAAAAGGGCTGCGTTATCAATGGCTTGGATGCAAGTTACGTACTGTTCAAGAGAGGTGCTACAACTATTCATGACCAAGGTTGTAGCTCTTTCTATCTTTGCAGAATATATTCATGAGGAACTAAAGACACTAAAATCCTGTCTACTGGTTGATGAATTTGAACAAAGTTTAAAAAGCAAAGATGACTATAGAGCTGCCCTAGATCACATTTGCCAGACTTGAAATCTAATGTCATACCTGCTCCTGGTGACTGGCGTACATGGTATTACCAGAATATTATCATTGCACAGGAAGATTGCTCCAACTCTCCTTACCTCTCTCTGATTCCAGAACAAGGTCCTCTCCAGTTTCACTAAATGCACAGCAAGATGTCATTCAGATATACCACTTTTCCTTCTATCAGTTATACAAAACTGCCAAGGAAACCCAAATTTTCTAGGGTCCTACTTCTACTGATATCTGTTTTATTTGGATGGCTCATGATCAGAGACAAAATAATCAGCAAATTTGATTTGTGTAAGGGTATAGAGTGCATTCTTCTCATTCTAGATGAAGTGGTATCACTGGCATTTTTCCATTATGCTGCTGTTTTTGAAGGTGGAAACTTACAAATGTATTCAGAGACAATATTTAGATTTCTTGTTCTTTTCATCATGTGGGAGAGAAGATACTAAGACAAGTCTACCCTCATTCACCAAAAAGATGAAAGAGTTCAAATTTGGCACTCATTACTAAGATCGTGTGTACAACCACAGCATGAGGCACAGGAAATTCATGATAAAGCACACTTCTTGATGGGCTCTGAATCTGGGAGGAAGTTGAAGATTCCTTGACAAGACCATGCAGCAGGGGAGCATCAGACAAGGATCTAACCCTGGTTGCTGGAAAGGCAGCTGAATGTCTTTTGCCCATCTTTCTTCAAATTGCAAAAAACAGAGGAAAGACAAAAGAAGTAAGATATATCAACTTAAAATACAGTTATAACATAGCCTTATTTGTCAGTGTGGACCTAACGTAATAACATTTTGACCCAGAATTCGACAATAATCCATGCATATGGGGGGCACTAGTTTTTTTCATTTTATGGGCTGTCAATCAAAAATTTATCACTCAGGCCTTTTTACAAGAAACCAAAATTATTTTGAGTTGTACATCCACAGGAAAGGTGTTCAAAATGCCTCATCTTAAATTATATCCAGAAATACACACATATAACACTGTAACATTGTTTTGAGTTTTGTGCAAAATTACATACACAACAGATCTATAATAGCTATGTACTACCTACAGTCATGTCAAATAACCTCAAGTGGCTGTATACTACTTTTACGTTGACAGGTGCCACAAACAAGTAACACAAGGAAAAAGTGGGTTTTCCGTCACAGTTTCCAACAAAAGATTTCCAAAAAGACCATTCTAAAAAACCAAATAAAAGCATTGGTTGTGATCTTATGGAACCTTGTCGGTGTACATGCATCATGAGCAGCAACAAACTAAAACGATTGGCCTTTTTTATGTCTTCCATGAGAAATGTTTGGAAGAAGGGAGAGCTGCCTTAAATGCACAACATATTTCATGAGAAAAACAGCACAAATAGCAAAATAATTTAACGAGGGTCTCCTCTCAACATCAAGTTCCCCAGAATCAACGCCATCCAATTCTAACTTGGATGATGATTCTGTTGCAGCTTTAAATACTCCAACTCAACAACAATCTGCTCTCTTTAAATTTTTTGCGCCAACAAGAAATTAATGCTGCTCTCAACACCATTCATGTACCTCAGCCATCACAGCAATCCAGTAGCTCTGTTGCTTCGAATACTCCAACTCAGCAACAATCAGCTCTAAACAATCAGTCTTCCAATTTTGTTCAGCGACAAGATCCTTTCACAACAATTCTTGACATTACCTCCGGTCCTTTTCACAGTCCATATCACAAGCAACTTTGCATGGTAAAAGTGGTTCTAATGCATGTACTTTCATTGCTTTGCTCAATGCATGTCTCTTTCATTTAAATGCAAACATCCTTGACCTGAAAGAATTTACCTTTAAGCCAAGCTCGGATCTCACTTTTCCTTACTTCAATAACCAATGGAAACAATCTGCATAAGGAAGTTACCTCAGGAAGACAAATCGATTTTACTGTAGTAGATGCATTTCCACATCTTGAGTCAGCCTTGGGAAAATGTGAGATACAAGATTCCTTTAACCTGTCAATAACGTGAAAACACTCAAATTCCGCAGAGCTCTTTGGCTTTTTATCTACAGAGACTTGCGAGAGGAAACAAGTCGTCAGAACTTGTGATTATAAACGGAATGAGTTTGTGTTTTGTTAGCAAAAATGACTACCTGATTGCTTAAGACAGCTATCCGCACAACCT
>NC_090871.1:42902441-42904941 GCF_036669935.1 Montipora foliosa | reverse complement strand
CTATGAAAGGAAGAAGTAAAAGAAAGCTGAAAGGTAAGCTGTTTTAAATTTGACTGATTTGCTGCTATTTTACCGTGCCAACAAATAAATTGTGTGTACGAGTGAAAGAGAAGATGCTTTGAAATGTTGATGATCGCATGATACGTTGATTTCTAGAACCCAAGGAACTGTTGATGTTCTTTCCGGAAGATTACTCAGCTGTGAAAGTTTCAAAGAACAAGATTGTAGGGACAGCTCAGCAGCTGTCTGGTCTGAAAGAAAATACCTGGGTGAATGTTGACATCGGTGACGAAAAGCCGTGGAAAGGACTCATAATCAAAACGGGTGAGTAAACAAAGGTGTTGTTGTAATCGTTAAAAGAGACGCCATCAATTTCAGGTTAACCCTTTCTGACAACTCTTATGGTGCGTAGCTGATAAAACTGACTAGTTCCAAATTATTAGTCTTAAGTTAAAAGTTAAAAGTTCCAAAATACGGGTATGCGCAATACAGAAAACAACAGTCGGAGCAGCCAAAGGTTGGAGTAGCCGTCATTCACAAGTAAAAGGGCGCAATGAAACGTGACTTTGCGGTTCAACACCGCACTCTTTCTTCGTATCACGATCTGCCTTTTTACGGAAGTCATCCCTCCTTTCCCTGCTGCGGTTGCCTTCCTTTGCAATTCGAAGCTTTTTCTTACTTCATAAACCTGTCTATTGTTTTTACTAGCAAAGGGAGTCTAAGACAGTACACAGTACTAGTGAGTTGTGAAACTCGTGAGGTCGACTTGTGGCAAGTCCTGGAATCAAGGAAAAATGAATATATGAGCGACGAAGCATCGCTCAACAATAACATAAGTTTATTGAGAAACTTATTATGTTCCGCCTGACCACAGATTAACATTTAAAAATCTTAATTAAAGATTCTAAAAACACAATAGGGCTTCATTGTGTGAAAATTGCCGATGTGCCTGTCCATAGCTTATACAAAGCGCTCACCGACACATAGAAACGCGGTGGATCAACTTGATCATTCTTCGTATGTATCCACATGTATTGCCATTAAACTGAATTGAGTTCTGTTACTTTCCAAAAAAGTGCTTTTTGCGGGGAAATTCTTAGTTGTTTTTAGAAGTTGTTTTTCGTTGATTTAAAAAACTTGTGCTTTCACACTACATGTTGAGACCAATAATTTCAAATCAAAGCAGAAGAAAAACAGCAGTCTTTATAGTTGTCTGTAAGATCCGCCTATGCTGAAGTTTAAGTATGATTTTGCTGCAGGACAAACCCGCAATGAGCTTGGCAGGTGTGAACTTGCCTTCTTGGCCTTTTTAAGTCAGCACTCCAGTGACAAAGAAAACATCCCACTGAATGACTTCTTTACACAGCAGAAGGACACTGAAAGTGATGATGAAGAATTTTTTCACGAGGTTTGTATATCCGAAGCAAAAGTTTCACTGCATGTGCAGATTATAGTGGCCAAACAATAGGTAGCACAAGAACCTCACTACCCTGTTTGGCCATGAAGGTTTAAAATGAAGGAAGTCACCGAAAGTGTATTAAGTGGCCAAACAGAGTCACAATTTAGTGGCCACAACTTTTAAACTTGGGATAACTTGCAACTCCATTTGACCAGGGATAATTAAGAATTTATACCACATAAATTATACACATGATTGGCATAACATGCAAGAGTGTAATCAAATGTGGAAACTTTTTTTCTATTGCAAAGAATGTGATAAATATTACACAAAAAAGTCCTCCAAAAATGATAATAAAATCAAATATCAAATATCAACAGGGAGGGCAAAACATAAGTTTTGGTGTCAAAAAACTTGGAAAAGGTCTTAATTCTAACAACTTCCTATAGTACCATCAAGGTAAGTTGACTGCTACAATTGTTTTTTTTTTTGCATCCAGGTGGAGACTATAACCAAAGAGAACAAGAAAAAAAAGACACCGAAAAAGGTTGCTGCAAAGAGACCAAGAGATCATGATGACCCAGCAGTCATTCAGGTATTTGAAGCTCAGGTTCATTATTTCAATTTACTTTTGTTTGGTTGCATTTAATTGGGAAGGCTGGAATTGAATAGATTTCAAAATCTGGATTTTGGATTATAGCAGATTTTGTCAGATTTCAAAAACTATTTTTGGATTTTATGTTTTATTGGGAATCCGGATTTCCCAATCAAATGTACCCTAAGACAACAATTGATACTTTTTTGTCTCTGTTCACTTAGAACAAGAATGAAAAGAAACTAAAAAGGGAACAAGCCAGTGCTCAAGCAATGGCCTCAAGGAAACAAAGCTTTGAAATTCTTAAGAGCCTAGATGAGAATAGGATTCAGGTTAGTAATTCTATAGGTGCATGAGAGATAACAATTTATTACCATACACTGTAAATTGCTTGATATCAGATCATGTTTGATCAAATTGTCATATTTTAATCATGGGCAAACATTTAGGATGGGACCAATATTTTTATTGCAACATTTAAGTTATTTATATCACTTAAGGCACCT
>NC_090871.1:42894941-42897441 GCF_036669935.1 Montipora foliosa | reverse complement strand
GCTAAGAAGCAGGCAGAAAAACAATAGCCCGCGGCAATAGCGTCGGTTAGTTAAAATGTGCCAACATTTTTAATCAAATTAAGTTCGGCTGTTCCCATTGGTGTAAGCAGCTAAAAGCGCGAGATTTGAATTTCAATGAAAAATGTAATCGACTTGCCGTCTAAAAAATTAGATTCTGTTTCGTAGAACAAATCATTATGCCTTCAAAAACTATGTTTGTAAATATCGTCAAGATTCTATGCGCCATTTGCCGATTGGCGAATGGCGCATAGAACAATGCCCAAATTTGGCCGAGAGACAGAGATCAAGGGCATGGGGAAGAAGAAATCCAAAAAAGGCTTTTTTTTCATTTTTTTCTCATCTTTTTTCGACATTTTCCGATATTAGCCAATCAGATGCCTCGATTGGAGCAGCAGCTTCTAAGTACTTTTGCCGCTGGGCTGCCTGCTTCTTAGCCGGACCATTACTTAAAAGTAGCTCAGTTTCCCTCAAGAACTTTTACTAACACAACTAACAATACTCGAATAAGCACCGCACCGCAGCTGAGCCGCTTATTCAAGGGCGGCGTTTATTCAAGTAAATACGGTACACTACCACCTAAAAATGCTCAGAAATGTAGAAGGCACATGGAATAGAAGACTGTACCAGGCTAAGATAAAACTTCACACTGTACTGTTTGAGTGCTCGATCTGGTGGGGTCAAAATCCAGGTATAGACACTAAAAGAGGAAAGAACCTTCTATTTAAAGATTGCGGCAAACTTTAAGCATATTTATATTGCCATCCCTTATTGAGAGCAAGAGATAATAAAATGGTGTAGTGTGTAAAACAACATTGCTTACTTCACCCATGTCATTTCGCTTTAACTGGTGTGAGTTATTTTCACATAATTTTCCTATACAGAACAATCTTGCTTGACTTTTTGGTATCATGGTCTTTCGTGGATAAACACCCCTTTGGGGATTGGTGCCTCTTTTTTTTAATTTTGCAAAATGGCAAGATATAAATTAGGCCTAAACTTAAACTGACGAAAAGAAAAACAGACAAATATTTGCATTGATGAACATTTAATGTCAAATCATTGTTACTGACATTCAAGTAGCTTTACACGTGGTAATAATAAACTGAAAATGATAAACTCAACGAATTACTCTCCAGTCAAGCACTTTGCAACATGAAGTTACAACACATGCATTTTTGCTTTTGAAACCAGTAGGGATTTTTTAATTATGGATTATGAAACAAGAACTCAGCTAAAAAGTAATGTTAATAATCTGTGTTACATTTGAATCTCATGGGTATTAAAAAATTAATGTCAATTTAAGAATCAACACAATCTTGATTTTCAAACCATATTGTTTCCAATAGTAAGGGATACAAATTCAGATACTTACTTGTTCTTCATGATCTCCAAGAACTGTGAAAATAACTTCTTTTTTTCCTCCTGCATTTCTCTCATTAGTTTTACTTTCTCCTCTTCAACTTTCTCTCGTTTGGCACTGTACTTTCCGTTTTCTAGTTGTCCGCTTTCCTTTGACATATCCCTTATCAAAATTGAAGTATGGTTAGTATACTTTTTGTATACAAAAAGCATAAATTTAGTATACATCAAATATTCATCATGGGAAATTTCAGCTTGCCAATTCATGGTGATGTATACTTTCTGTATGTTGAGTCGTGGCTTGCCTGTATACTTTGTGTATACATCACAAATGACCCTCATGGAGGATGTTGAAAGATGTATACTTATTGTATACACGTAAGCATCGTTGGTCACCCCATTAACAACATCATTGTAATGTATACTGTGTGTATGAACTTTACGGGGAGCAAGCACAGATGTATACTTAACGTATACATCATTGGTCAACCTTTTCACGACTCAAATGAATATCTATGCATTTGTAAGAATTGAGGATTATGGTCTCTCGACAGGCTTGAAATTCCTAGGAATTCCAAATTGTGCCATTAGCTAGCAATACTCAGTGAGTTGGAACTCTTGGCAATTTTTGTGGATTGAAAGCTAAAATGGCATTGTGGACTAGGAATTTATGGGAATCTTTCGGAATTCCACTCAATGACAACTTGAGGGTCACTTGAGTGAGTTTAAACTCTTGAGAATTTTGCGCAATAGTACTCAATGTGCCAGTGAGACAACAATCAAAGTTTAAGTGCCCTTTTAGGATTTGATTTCATCTGGTGCCTTGAAAAAATGAGCTTAATTTCAACATTTGGTCTTATTTCAAAGCAAGCCAATGTGAATGTGATATTATCTTTCGAGTTAAGTCACTGCTTGTAATACATGTACTTAGCTTAAGCAATATCCTTTAAAAGCTCCAAACTTTGAACATAAAATCACTCTGTACACGGAGAAATGAAATGAAAATAAAACTTTTATTCTGACGCATTCTACAGATTGTGAGAAATACAGGCTAAACTCCTTGTTTGATACTGAATATCATCTTGCTCATTTCAAAGAATGACATCCTCCACCATCTTGG
>NC_090871.1:42879941-42887441 GCF_036669935.1 Montipora foliosa | reverse complement strand
TTTCGAAAATTTTCCAGTGGAAAGGCCTGTTCCATTTGGTTTCCCACCGGGAAAACCGATTTTTACATTGAAATGGAAAGCCGGGAAATCCAGAATCAGCAACTGGATCTGGAACCGGAATGAGAACGATAAAGATTGATGATATCCAGTTTATTTTAGTTAAAAAAGGTGAATGTTACATTACACACTTTAAAACTAAGAAAATATGGTAACCCATCAATGTGAGAAAATTTGGTTTTTTCGCCATGACATCATGAAAGTACCTACGTCCGTTTGCCCCTCCATGTATGCCAATGTGACCAGTATCACGTAACCATATCACGGGCTCAAGTTTAGAGCTCATTGAGGAGGCAATACTCCAGTTTACACTATAGCTAGTTTACAGCATACATCTTTGATATTGAACATCAATGTTATGGTCAATTGACACCTGTCAAAACAAGGTATCCACTGACCAGTATCACATGACCATATCGTGGGCTCAAGTTAGACCTTATGGAGGTCAGCTGTTTTTTTTAAGTTGACCGCATCGCAGGCTCAAGCCAGGTCAGACACTCGCACTCACACCTGAACGAGGCTTAATTTTTTCCGCTCTTTCTGTGGCTCGACAAGGCTACACAGCCATGCTATGTCAGCAGAAGCTCTTGAAAGTCGATGCTTTTCGTGTTCAGGTACGGTTTGGAAAATATATTTTTTTGCATTTTTTGCTGGTTTCAATCCAGGTTTAACATAATATAGCTGTAGTTATTCAAGTCAAGCATTGGAGGGATATAAACTTAAAGCTCAGTGTTTATTTTTAATTTGTTTAGGGCTGCTTTTTGCTCTGAATTGCAGGTTTTTGTATGTCTTAAGATTATTTAAATTTCGAATCTGCTAAGGTTGCAAGATGCCTGGATGGCCTATATCAGAAGAACAGAGAGAAAGAGAACGAGAATGACAAAATGGTACACCAGTAATAGCTTAATTGGTGGAAGAAGTTACTCTACAAATTCTTTTCTTGGACACTAAACCGTTTGGTATTTCTACAGATGAGTTACCGTAGAATCCCGGTTATAAGCCCACCTTTCTGCTAATCAAAATTTCCTCCCGGCTATAAGCCCCCCCGATTATAAGCCCACCTCTCTGCTAATAGAAATTTCCTCCTGGTTATACCCCTGTTATACGGGGTACCGTATACAGTTAACAATAATTAGGCGGTACATTAGCGACATATTTATTATTATAAATCAATTACAGCAACGGTTCTTTAACAGGATTTCAATGAATCGTATTCCATCAAAGTCACAACTAAACTTGATCTCTGTTCCGCTTTCGGTTGCCAGTTTATTTGTTGCGGTTGTTCAAATCCCATAAAGAGATTGTTCTGCCTTACGTAGTTTTCCTCTCAGTAGTAGGTAGCAAGGATTGACAGGCCTACACAACTCCTTAACAATAGAGATTTTTGTACCGTATTTCCGGTTTTTGAAGTTACACTCTCACATGAGGCTATTGTATTGTATTTTTTGGTCTTTGACCTCTTTAAAGTTTCGCTCTCACAAGCACGTCCTTGAGAGATTTTCCTCTTTTGAAGGATATGAGTGGTGGCTCTTTGAAAATTTGCCATAGAGAAGGCTATGCAGCCCCGTAGCACATTGACAATCCGTTATTGTTGCAATTGAAAGTAGACATGATTAAAATTTTCATTTTAATAAAACGGATTTTAGACGTTTTTTTCCTCCCTATTATAAGCCCCCCCGATTATAGGCCCACCCAAAAACCCATACGAAATTGTATAAGCTCAGGGCTTATAACCTGGATTCTACGGTATTTCAAGTGGATGCATATTTCTAAGCGTGGTTTAGTCGTTTTTTCCTTTGTTCAGGAATGAAACTCGAATTTTTATTGTTAACTGGAATTAAATAACAATCATCTGTACTCTTTTTGGACAGACCGATTGATCTGTTGCTGGTTTGTTTGGCCTTAAAATGCGATCGAACAAGAACTTTCTTTTACTCCGCTTGCCTAACTGTTTTTCGATGTGCCTCGACAGTGACAAGAATTTTGCACTTGTGGTCTAAATGTGTAATCGCAATGAGTTCTCGTAAAAGTATAAGGAGAAATACCACCAGTTTGTTTTTTACAGGTAATTTGTTCGAGATCTTGTTTGAAGTTTGTCCTTTCTAGCCGATTCTGGTTCTTAGCAAAGCTGGCGTGTTTCGATGAAATACATCGAATTGTAAATGATCTCGTTTCCAGAGATAAGTGGAATAAATGATGTACATCAATAAAGCTCCTTGTTTGACCTTGAACCGAGAAAGACAATCTGTCACATCACGAGCTATAGTACGTCTGTGATTCCTATTAGCGGGCTATTGACAGTGGACTCTGAAATGGCTTTTTTCCGTTCGCTTGCTGAGGATTTGCTTGTTTTGTTTTAAAACTCTTGCCATTCAAGAAAAATTAACTGCCTAACTGGAGAATTCGACAGTAGATTTTGCTGGAAAAACCGATATCACACTCATCCCTTTGTGATTCATGCGATCAGTCGGTATTTCAGTTGAAATTAACCGTGGAATTCACTAGTTAGGCAGCAAAGAAAATGTTACATAATTAAGCAATATCCGGGAAAACCAAAAGGCGGACAGTTCTAAAGCCTTTTATTTTTACTAATCCTACAGCCAGTAAAAATAAACAAGCCAGGAGCTCAGCTTTTAGGCTTGGCTAAATCTATATATTAGGGATATTGTTTTGACTACAAAGTTCGTACCATTGGCATCACTCCTGTTTTAAACGGCTTGAGTTACGAGAATGATTGACATTGAGACTTCTTCTTGTCCCTTGGTGGCGTGGGAGTGAAGTTGTTACTGAAGCCATGGATGAAAGGAGGCTAGAAAACACAAAAGAAATTCACCTTATTTATTGGAATAAAATGTTAGGGGTAAACAACTACAAACCTCGTCTTCCAGATCTCCCTGCATTGGAGATCAAGAAGAAACAGAGGAAAGGTGAGCACTAATTAACCTGCGTGGCAGGCATTCGAAGGGGAAGGAGAAGGGAAAGAGAGAATGGCGGGGGAATGAGGAGGGCATGCGTGGAAGATGGGGAAGGAGGCTGTTGTTTTTACGCTCAGATTATAATTGTAAAAATCGTGATTGGCTAGCAAAAATTAAATTTGTGTCAATCAACACCAACCTATTGTGGTTGAATTCAACAACACTTTGTTTTCAAGCTCTCATGTAAACAACCTTAAAAAAGGCCGCCAACTTTGTATTTTTGATCTGATTTAAAGTGTTTGAATAGAAATTCGACTTTTTAATTTTCCTTACACACACGTTGCAAACAAGTTGTGAAGAATTTTCGAAAATACTTTTTTTTAAAAATGGATTCCAGCCACATTTGTTAGTCGTTCAGGGTAGCATACAACACCAAACAATTTCTTTTTCAGCGATGGTCTGAACAAATTCACACAAGATTTTGTTGAGACATATTCCGTCAGTAAACTCATTTCACAAACTTGTCACACATCATTGAAAGATTGCTCCTTTTTCGGGCGACGGTGTTTTGGTTCACCCTACTCTCCGCCGTGAGAGTGGAATAATGGCGCAGTAAACAACATTCCTGCCATTTGACAGTTAGAGATTTGGCAGCTGCCTTATGTATGCATATTAATTAGGGAGTCCTTTCGCTCACACCCTCCTCGTTCTCCTGCGGTTCTCCCTGTCCCTTCTCTTTCCCCTTCGAACGCCTGTCCTGTGTTTCTTCTTGAGCTCCAGTGCGGCAAGATCTGGAAGGTGAGGTTCGTAGTTGTTTACCTTAATATATTTTATTTCAATAAATAAGGTGATTCAGCATTTCTTTTGTCTCCTTTCATCCATCCTCCCATGCCACCAAGGGACAAGGAGGAGTCTCGATGTCAATCATTTTCATAACTCAAGCCGTTGAAAAAAGGAGTGACGCCGGTGGTATGAACGTTGTTGTCACAACAATATTCGTAAAATCAATTTTGCAGTTTAAAGTGTGTAATATAACATTCAACTCTTTTAGCTGAAATAATTCTTGTTCTTATTCCTATTCCGGTTCCAGTTCCGTTTTTTCCATACACCCCTTAAACAATGACCATGACCATTTGTTTAACCGCTGTGTTGATTGCGAGTGAATAAAATTTGAAGAAGGTCATTCTATGGCCCGAATTAGCCAAGGAAAGTAGAATGAGAAACAAAAGGAAAAAGGAGAGTGCCTCCAAACTGAGAGATTGGCTCACTTTTACTATGGTAAATAGAGGGAACTGTTTCAGCAATCAAAGCAACACAAATTCAGGAATCCTGATTTATGTAATAGGTAATGATGTACAATTTCTTAACAAGAAAAGCAACAAATGCACGGAACATCACAATACCACTATTTGTCAGCTGCATGATTTTCACAGGGTTGGTCTCCATTTCGTGAATGCTTGATTTGCCAGTTCTGACAATATACTTTTACTTCTCCCTTTAAGCTTTCATAGTCAAAGAGCTAGTGGCAATTCCGATAACTTTTTTTAATTTTTAATTTCTTGAAAAGTAAGTAACATAAAGGAATATTAATAAATATATTACCATACGCAAAATGTTTATGGCATGTTACGAGAAACATGTGCATACTTAACAAAAAAAGATCTTTACATTATTTTTATCAGGTTAACATTGTTCTTCTCTAAACCTAATATATAGATTTTGTCCGACTAAGGAATAGCATGACATAAATTTCTTTATTCCAATTAGTAAATTTCACTTAATTTTCCAGTTTGCAGGGAAATCTGTCATGCCAACACCACTGAAAAGCAGGTGGGCAAATGTCAATGTCATCGATCATGATGAACCTTGTCCACCAAATGGAAAGACTATCATATTGGTAGAAGGGTCCTATGGTTGCTGCCTTTTAAGACAATACCAATGGCTGAATAAAGAAGTTGTTGAAAAACAATCACTCTTCAATGACACAAAGGAGCTGATGAAAGAGGCTCAAATCATGCAGGCTCTACGCAATAAGAACATCTGTACCATCTTAGGTGTACAACTTCAAAAGGGACCAATATCTTTGGTAATTAAATTTATAACAGGACAAGATACTTCTGTTACCATAAGCAAGCTATTGACGCTTCAAAATGAAGAAACAATTCAGAATCTTCAAAAATCATTGACGGTAAATGACTGGCTCATAATTTCACATACCCTGGCAGAAGCACTTTCACAAATGCTTTCAATAGGTTTTCTCCATTGTGTTTTAGCGCAGCTCTGTGTGCACCTTTGGCGTGTGCGCACAAAGCACCATTGTTAAGAAAATATGGTAACCCATCCATGTGAGATCTTGGTTTTGTAGCCATGACATCATCAACTGTCCTTACATACGTATGTAAGTACGTCTGTCCACCCTTCCGTGTATGCCAATGTGACCAGTATCATGCTAGTTTACAGCATACATCTTTGATACTGGACATCCATCTATTGATTAATTGACACCTGTCAAAACAAAGTATACGCTGACCAGTATCATGTGACCATGCTTAGGTCAGCTGTTTTTTTTTAAGTTGACTGCTGACCAGCTACTGGTTTTCGATTGGATTGCAGGCTTAACCCAGGTTAACTCACCTGAACATAAGTGAGGCCTAATTTTTGGCGCGCTTTCTATGGCTTGACGCGGCTACATATCAACGCTTTTCGTGTTCAGGTGAAAAACGGTTTGGAAGATATTTTCTTACTGCATTTTTCACCGGTTTCAATCCAGCTTCACATATCATGATATCTGTGGTCCACACAGTTATTCAAGTCAAGCATCGGGGGGATGTAAACTTAAAGCCGAGTGTTTATTTTTATTTGCTTAGAGCTGCTTTTTTCTCTGTATTGCAATTTTTGGCATATCTTCAGAAGCTCTGATAAGGTTACATGATGCCTGGAGGACCTATGTCTAGAACAGAAATGAAAGGACTGAGCGAAAGAGAACGAGAACAAGAAAACAGAATAGTAATACTAGTAATAGCTCATACTTAGCACACAAATTCCTTCCTTGGGCACTAAACCGTTTGCTATTTTTACGGATGCGTTATTTAAAGTGGTAACTTACATCAGTAAACTCTTTTTTGACCTTGAAATGACAAAGTTGTTTTTATGACTTCTAATTTTAGCGTGATTCCTATTTGCTGGCTATTGACAGTTGACTCTGAAATGGCTTTTTTTCCTTTTCTATTTGCTCACTGAGGGTGTGCTTGTTTTCTTTCAAAACACATTCAGTTCAAGAAAAAATTATTGCCAAACTGGTGAATTGCAAAGTAAATTTCACTGGAAAAACAGATGTCATATTCATGAGATATCGCTTTTTAGCATAAAATTTAGCGTGGAATTCAATAGTTAGGCAATGAATTTTTCTATAGAAGAAAGCAAAGAAAATGATGTACTTATTAAAGCAGCAACCGCAAACATCAAAATACCGACAATTCGAAATTTATTTTCGCAAACCCTACATAAAAGTCTGCTTACGAGCCTAGGGGGCCCATCAGGCCGGCGCTTATCTCCGGTTTCTGTAGCATTAAGCGACTACGAGTATTTCTACTCCCCCCTGGATGGGATGCTAGTCCATCGCAGCGTTACCGCCAGCATTAAATTTGCTGGTACCCACTTATACACCTGGGTGGAGAGAGGCACCATGGGAGTAAAGTGTCTTGCCCAAGAACACAGCACAATGTCCCCGGCCAGGCCCCGAACCCGGACCACTCCATCTGGAGTCGAGCGCACTAACCATGAGGCCACCGCGCCTCCCACAAACCCTACATGCAGTAACAATAAATAACCAGGGAGCTCCCCTTTTAGGCTTGGCTAAATCTATATATTATTTTGAAAATGGCCTATTGACCTTTTTTCTTTTAATTTCCCAAACATTTAGATTTCTCAGCTTCAGTTATCCAACTGAATTTGTGTAATTGCAAGGAATAATTATGGGTTCTTTACTGACCTGGTGCCTTCCATGCTGAGGGGTAGGGTGGGGGGAGGATGTGTCTCTCACTTGAAACAGACAGGGAGGAGATATTTTTAATTACATCATTAAAGGAGACCAATCTGGGCTTGGCTCAAGGTTTTTGTGACAGCAAAAGATGTAGCAATACTTTTCTCCATTTCTTTATGTGCAACCCTTCATGTTTTAAAATATTGACGTCTGTTTCGTATAGGAAAATTTGAACAGAAATGAGTGGAGCCCTGAGGGGACTCAGGACTCCCCTCATTTCTGTTCAAATTTTCTTTCAATTGCCAAGCAAAACTTTAATTGTCATGTGTGATTAAATATAAACAATTTCATACCTTTGTAGCATCCACAGAGCCAATCCTGTGCTTGGATGAGGCGTACTCTCTCCTGCAAAGACTAACATATCAAGGGAAGTCAACGTCTCAGATGAGCCTCTCAGTGGAACGCCTCTGTAAATGCCATGATGGCTAAGCATGACAAAGGCATGTCTTGAAGCAAATTTCGAGCAATCCTCCCCTGTTAAAGTTA
>NC_090871.1:42859941-42864941 GCF_036669935.1 Montipora foliosa | reverse complement strand
ATTGCTTCAGGGATGTTTCTCATACTTCTTCGTTCCTTTTGAAAAAGCAGAAAAAAAGTCCTACAATTTTGGAATAACAGCTACACATAGTACAAACTGCATCCTGAAAATATGTATTGTTCTTATCTGAAAAGCAAATTCCGAACACAAAACTGCGTAAACTGGTTCTTTTGCTCTCTTTATGTGGAATGCAATATTTTTTGTTGAAAAAAATATGAATAAATTAATTGTCCGCGGGATGACCGAGAAATCTGCTACAAGAAAAGCATGGAAGCAATTTCGGTTACTCTTCAAACCCGTGGCATAAAATAGACGATAAAGAGCAAGCGAGTAATATATAAAGCTAAGAGCATATATATATATATACACCCGTTTACAAAAACGTTGCAATTTCAAAGTATATATGATATATGTCTTTTGTTTTCTCATCAGAAAGGTGTTGACAGGAAAAATAATATGGGGCCTCAAACCTTTTGTAGGGTTCGAAATAATTAATGTCCATAAAACAAAAGAAGAAAGCGAACATAACAGTACCTAATTAGCAAGGCCTAATCGGACTAACAATGGTTCTTCTGTCCTCCGCAATTTTAGTCCGGCTTATGAAAGTCTATCCCAAAACACGTATTGTTTGCGATTGCTTGTCATGCCGACAAAGCCACGAACTATTGTCATCCTCCGGATGCAATAGCGAGGAAGCACGAGTAGCACTTTACTCATGGTTTTGCTTATAATAGCCCTTTTCACGGTTAATGCAAATGAGAAAAACTAAACGTGGAAAGGGCTATTCTGCTCGATTTCGGCCTTGCTGGCATGAGCCCCGTGCGATGGTGAATCATTCAAGGTTAAATGACTTAAATGCGTCATAAATTTTGGTTGGTTCGGGGATGTTTCGTTTTGCGGATTTATAGACCACACACATCTTTGTGATGGCTACCCGTAAATTATTAGTTTGGGTAATGAATGACCCAGGATTGAAGAGTTCCCGGAGATGGATGTACAGAATACCACGCGAATGCTTGTTGATATGTATGGAGAACACCTTGGTTTCAGTGAGGCAGAAAGGGCTGAAATTGGTTATATCGGCTATTCAAACAAAAAATTTAAAATTACATCAAATGATGACCTTCAGAGGGCATTCAAAAGTGGCGAACTGCACAAGAATCAGCAAGCAGTCTTCTATATATGTAGAAAGCAGGAAGAGAGCGCTTCAAAACGAACTGCCAAAGATGTCGCGCAAGGTAAGTATAACTCTACTGCTGCGTTTTAAGTTCTTCATTTGTTTTTATAACTTTAATTTTTTTAACGTTTTTCTTAGGAAAAACAGCCCCAGTGCAAGTGTCCCCAGACGACAGCGAGACAGATTCAGACGATTCCTCGAAAAACACGAGTCCACGAAAACAGTCGAAGGGAAAATCACTGGAAAAAACTATCGCACGACTACGTTCCATCCACGAAGATAAGTGGGGCCTCGGAGAATACAGGCTGTGGGCAACCGCATTGGTAAATTCGAGGAGACGTGAACATAAACCTTTTTTTTTATCATGTATTTCTACGTAGTTTCCACTTGTATGATTTTGGGCTTTCATGTTTTGAATTTTTTCAAGAAGAACAAAGCAAAGCGGAATGAACAAATGTATATTGAATACTCAGGTTTGATGGGAGCTAAGTGCGTTTTTGTTGATCTGTTGTTAAAGTGGCTTTATGAAAATATTACCATTCAGTGTCATTTCCTTAAAATCGCTGGTCATGAATGGCTTGGGTACTTTTCAGCGTTAATTCAGTGTAACTTTAATTTCCACAGGAAAGGGGACATCACAGTAGTTATCAAGAGCCACCAGACTACCCTGTATTCTCAAATACTTCCAAGAAACGAACCATCTGAGCTTACACAAGCATTAACTGAAGTAGCATCTGTATTTCTAAGAAGCAG
Organism: Montipora foliosa; assembly: GCF_036669935.1. NCBI lineage: Eukaryota > Metazoa > Cnidaria > Anthozoa > Scleractinia > Acroporidae > Montipora > Montipora foliosa. Next base: position 42,863,011 of record NC_090871.1, on the reverse strand, counting down.
CAGATCCGACGTATCTTCCCATGCTGAACAGGTAAGTGTCCAAGGTTGTTTGAATTGAATAGTTAAGGATTGATTGACAAAACACATGGGCAACTGTGAGTTTTTTCAAGTCTCCTTCAACATACTTCTTTTATTGCTTACGGTCTCTAAAACAACTAACAAATAGATTAAGAATATTTTTTCTTTCCCAAAGGAAAGAAATGGTTTTATGTTGATTGTGACGTTTTGAGCAACTTTCCAGCTTCCAGTTGGGGCATTCCTGCCATCCGGATGTCATTCTTTGGTAAACCTTATAAGGCATACAAACAAAGCGTGACTTCTCTTTCACTCGCTTCTACAAGCAAGTAAAGATCAAATTTCCGTCCCTCCCTCTCTACCTCCCTGTTTTCTGTCGTTTGCATATAGTGGGTTTGCCCTCACCATTTCTGGGACTACGCCTTTTAGATTTGGCTTTTCCCATGTTACTATAATGAGTTTTAATAAACGGCCATGCCCATCAGGGCTTGGCCGAAATTTATCCATACACATGATTCAATTACTGTTGTCCTATCAAGCGGAGCTCGCCCTCAGCAACACCTTGCCAACAGTAGTTATCTTTAGGATAAGGAACATGAAGCTTCCAGATAAAAAAATATGATTTTTGTCTACATCTGACCTCCTTAGGCATCCGCTGATGAAGCCACATACAACAGGACAGAGCTATTAAAACAGATGCAGATGCTAAGCGAGCTATACCAATCAGGAGCTCTCTCCAAAGAAGAATTTGAAGAACAGAAGAAAAATCTCAAAATGTTAGCCCAAAGTAACAGATGTAATAAATTGCTTTATTTTTATTGTGTTATTTAAGGATTTAAATAATCTACATTCCTGGACTTTAAAGAGATCTTTACTTAAAAATGACAATAAAAAAAGGAAAGAAAAGAAAAGATTCTGAAACGGCTGTGGATAGTGTGTCTTTCGTGAACGTACCATACCATCTTGACCTCGGCCGATATTCCCCTAGTGCGCATTTGGTTTAAATATACTATACGGTATTTAACCGTTTCTTGACTTTTCACCCATCGGGCAAGCTGCTAAGGCGTGGGAAACTAAAAAAGTGCGACCTTCAAAACATAATTTGCTTAATAAATGGAGCTTTCCACGATCTCGGGAAGGACAACCCGTTGAATTTTAATTTTTCTTGACTGACTTCTATTGATAGATGATTTTAATAAATTTGGAACAAACTGAAAGAAAGACACAACACAGTATTTATCGGACTTGTGAACAGGGGAGTATTGTTTGGAACCCCACTTTTAGGCTTGTCTACGTGTAATTGGAGTTGTTGTCGAAGGGAAGTGATAACAGTACGTTCTGTATCATAAGGAATTAAAGATAGGATTAAGTTGTTGCTGAAAGTAGGATAGAGCAATTCTTCAGCCTGCCGTGGTGTGAGGACGCTACGACAGAGCTCCGTCAAGTTTTAGCTGGAGTGCCAGTTAAAAAGTACACAGTTGACCCGCCTAGATTAGATTTATTATTTGCGAGCCAACTGTAAAAAAAGTTAAGAATTGTAATGTTATATTGTGACAATAAAGTTCAAAGTTCAAGTAAAGTTCAAGAATGTCCACTTTATTTTAATACGTCTATGTTTGATTTTACTTATACCACCGTATACATAAACTTTCAAATCTGAATCCAGTCAATTTATAAGTACAGTTCTACGGCAATGACTGGGTGACTGTAAATGAATGTTCGTTACGAATAACCACAGTGTGTATAAAGTGATTGTACATCACTTCTAGTGACGTGAAAGAATCCCCTCAATATCATTTCTTGTGGGTCTGGCGTGATAAGAAACATCAAATCGTTTGCTCGAAGCCATCCTTTTACTATAGAAAATACTCCTTCGATTGGATTTAATTCGGGACAATAAGGTGGGAGATATAAAAGAAGTGCCTCAGTAGCCTCTACAATCTCCTCTACACCTGCGACGTGATAGGCTGCATGGTTATCTGTAAAACCAACAATGAAAGAATTAAATAAGCGAATTTTCATTTGTTTCAAATGGTAGGATAAGTTTGAGGTCTTTTGTTAGGAACATTTCTCTGACCTGGCCCCAGTGTTCAGAGGGTGGATAACGCTATCCACTGAATTAACTCAATAGGTTTTGCTACTATTTATCCGCTGGATGGTGATTTATCCCAGGTGGATAGTGCTACCCATCCTTTGAACAACTATGGCCTTATATCTTGTGGGGGCGAAAATTAAAGATTGTGCACGGTCATCTATGGTAGAAGAGGAGTACTATGATTCATTCACCTGCAGCACTTTTGATCATCTACTGATTAACGTTTTTACTTAGATAGCAAAAGAAGGTCGATCTTTACAGATCGCAATAAGGTAAAAAGTGTCTTTTTTTTTATCACGCCTTCTGAGATCGAGTTCAAACATTCGCGCAAACATTTCCAGCCATACGATCCGTGCATTACCAGATCAGGTCACGAAGAGATTGTTACAATCAACACCTACCCATAACAACAACAGATCGGTCATTGACTCCGTTATACGGCTGAAGCTGGGGTGCGATCTCATTCCTCAGGAAGCGTTTAAACCTTCTGCCATTCGGCGTTTTCCTTGTCATGTGTGCCGCTATAAGGCCATCATAACTGACAGCTGATATAGATGTAACTCTTGGAGAACGAGGATTTACATACCAACCCGTAGCAATCTGTCCTCTCACGTTATAACCATAATTTCTGGTTACTCCACGATCCTGTTACAAATTTGAAATGGTCGCAAATTGAGAATGTTCAGTTCTGAGAGAAAAAAGGACTTCATACCAACCGAATTCAATTTATTCCTATCAATGAATTGTTGTCAATAGTATACTTACAAAAAAGCACTCATCCAAAAACACAACCTCCTCTGGACGAAAGACAGCAATAGTCTCTTGATACTCCCGTCTGAGCTCTAAATTTTTTCGAAGGGCTATTTTCTTCACCTATGTTGTAGTGTTATAAAAGTAAAGTTGACAAATTCATTCTTCCAACTGCCCTTGCCAATAGTTTTGCGTTTTAATTAATACATT
>NC_090871.1:42844941-42847441 GCF_036669935.1 Montipora foliosa | reverse complement strand
TTTTTAGAAAAATATGTTTTAGTTTGTTTCGATAATTGTTTTACCTGGACGGCGACTTTTTCGGTATGGGGCCTTGTGAGCGAGTGAAAATGACTCCAAAATGTTGCTCGTTTGAATCGCTATTTTTGAAATAACCAATGAGTAACTTGAAATTCAAAACAACATGGCACAACTAGAGTTATTCCTTCACCCTTTAGCGCTGTTAACGGTACAATATACCAAAACTGGAATTTTTGACCAAATTTTAAAACTTAACCTTTTTTACATTGATTACAGAGTGCCAAATTTGTACGAAATTCGACTGTCAAAAAAGCATCCTGGTACATGGCTTTTTCAAACGGGACGATATTCATCGGAATAAGCAATGTTTCTGCTGCAATTAAATTCAATGAAATTTTTGGGTAAATGAAACGGAGGATTTTTGAGGCCCAATTTCAACATGCTGTTTGTCAACAAAAGTCGACCTTTGACCACCAAAGCGGAGGCGAGGTATATTGAAATCACACACGCTAATCTCGATTTATTCACTGAACAATTCGAGTCTTTAGGTTTACTGGAACTACTGTAGGTAAAATGGAACGTGTCATTTGAAATTTAACTGTTTTGGTTCAAGAGTGACATTTCCGGTAATTATATTAAATGACTGACCTAAAAATTTGCATACTAGTAAGATTCATTCCATTCCATATTTTTACGCAAACAAGTTTCCTTAATTCACTTTCTGAACATACCTGCAAAACAAGCAAACAAAAGTATCCCCCTTTATATAAGTATACGCTTGTTGGATTTTCCTCGAAGCCCTCAAACGACCATTGAACCAGTCGAACGCTTTGTGACCTTCGCGAGTTGTGCCGTGATTGTGTCGTCAGAGCTGTCACGCAAGAGATTAGGACAAAGCACACAGACCAATGGCTTCGTGCAGTTATTCTGAGTTTGTTGGGGGAATTTGTGGCCCAAGTTCTGATAATCCAGCAAACGTTCAATGCGTAACAATAGCAAAATGTGATAAGACACCAAGGCACACTTGAGAAGTTATAAAGTGTCGGATTCTTCTCTGGATACAGAGGCTAGGCTCGCACGTGCAGGTCAGCTTTAACTGAAATCACTTAAATTAAGATATTGAGCAGAAAATCACTTTGCGAAATCTGCAGATACTACCTATTACAGACTTAATGTCAAAAGCAGAATACCCGCCCACAAGAAATGGACCCTAAAAACACTGCTGCCGCAGTGTCGCAGTCGTGTTGTTGGATACACCTCGTTCTTTAATCCATGAGGCAAGCACTGCGGCACTAGCCAGTCCACTCAGCTCAATTTAAACTTAAGTCGACTAAGCCACTGCGGCAGCAGCCATTCTACTCAATTCACTCTATCCGACGTGAACCGCGCGAATCCCACTTTCGTTCTCTTCGGCACTGCGGCTAGCGGTAATGCATCTTTCAGGCATTTTTTCGCATCAACGCTCAAATCCTCATGTTCTCTGACCACGTGTTCCTGAATCTACGTCATAAGTCGAGAGAAGACTTCAGCTAGTGGTATGCCAAAATGGCGGGCAATTTGCATGCTACTTAAAAAGTCGTAGAAAATTCGGCTCTCGTTTGAATGGAAAAATCCTTTCGCTAAAGTTTATTTTTCAATATGGACTTTCAAAAGGCAACTGCAATGTTATGATACCATATGAAACACCAATAAATGCTTAACCAGATGCACTCATTAATGTGACGTAATAGGTTACCATGGAAACATATGAGCCATCAAAAAAAACGCTATATATTATCTTTAAACGCGTACCTCGCAAAAACGAACTCTGTGATTCCCATTTTTTATTGCTGGAGAGTAATTGGCACGCTAAGACAAAACTCATTGCAAAGTTTAAGAAAATAGGCCATTTCCGAGATCATGCCTGTTTCCTCTTCAAACCTGTTCTAAGTGCAAAGTTAATCTCGTACCCAGATCTCACTCTGTCACTGGAAATGTGAGATCTGGTAAAGTTCGACAGTACACCATTTTTCATTGGCTACTAAAAAAAGGTTGCGGCATTGCAATCTACGCTTCGATTGGCTTATTTTGCGGGGCACTTAGTGAAGTTTGGTTTTCGCACGCTCATGTGCTGTTTTGAATAAATGCCAGTTGTGCGGGGGAAAGTTATTTTTTTTCCGACGCCGGAAAATCATTAAAAAAATTTGCGACGTTTGTGTAAATGGTACCGACGAAAGCCCCACGAGGTACGCAGAAACTAATAAATTCAAGTTTAAGTATGTAATTTATTCAAAACAGTATTTCTCGTTCTTAAAGCATGACTCGCGAATTAAGTAGTGATCAATTGTGAATTTTACGATTAGATCAACTACATTTTTCACGAGATCGTGTCAAGAAAATAGCGCTCGTTGCAGTGATTATGTCTAAGCACTCTTTAACATTTTCGCTTTCAATTTTACGGTTTGGTTAACTACACTTTTCACGAGATTGTGTGAAGAAAATAGCACTCGTTTACTGATTA
>NC_090871.1:42829941-42834941 GCF_036669935.1 Montipora foliosa | reverse complement strand
ATGCACACACAAAAAAAGTTTCAAATTGGCATGACATGCTTTCTTCGGGTGTTTGACTATTCTACATTCAATTCTATCTATTTTCTTTTCTTTAATTACTACTGCGGTTTCGTCTGATCACACAGACCCTTGGGATTGTAACAAGAATAGCGAAAGGCATTAGTTTTATTCTAAATGCTTACGGTCCAAATCATCTTGAAATCGAATGGGCTGTGAACAGAAAAATTCACCCACAAAGGAACACGCATGGTATAACAGAACTTTGCTTTGAAATATATCCAATGTTTAATTTTGGGCCGGGCTCACAATTTGACCGATTAAACACATGTCCATGACGTTTTTTTCTGAGAGCTCGCGCGTGTATTACCGAGTTCCACTGTATTCATTTGAAAACAGCTGTCCCGAGCCTGACGATAGGTTTCTACGATCGATGCTATTTAAAAAATACATCAGGAAAACAGAAGTCATATTTCAAACCAGTTTTTTAATTTTTATCACACTGTCCATCTTCGTTACTTTACAATATCAATGCTGATCTGTTCCACTGAGTTCTCAGAGTTCAAAAGAAAAAGCCATTGAAACTATTCAGTTTTTCTTCGAGAGGATAACCATGTCATATTTCATACAAGCGAATCTCCTTTCACTTTCAAGGCAGTGAGCGTTGTGTTCGTTTTGTAATCGCTCTAATTCATTGACATTACTGAAGTTACCATTTTTAACCTCTAAACGTATAATGTGCAATTTGTTCTGAATTTCATCACAGTACTGACATGTATCTATCCTGGCCTTTCTAAAGTCCTCATTAAAGATGTTTCTAAAGGTGGGTTTGTTTTTAGATTTGGGTTTACTTTAACAAATTCTCTCCACATCTTGTGCATAGACGTCCGACAGTCAAAGTATTGTTTTCGAGTTCTTGATCTTCTGTAGTGAGATTCAGTCGCCCTTTTGGAACAAATGAAGTCAGTTACAGCCCCCCTCGCTTCTGGCAAAAGTTATTTCCGTGTCTTCCTCTCATGTCTTGTTGGATAGAGACACCATCCACCTCTAATTTCTTAAGAAGAGCTTGGAGTTTGAAAAGCCCCTCTGCAAACTCTTCCTAGCATTGGTACCTTGTAAGTAATCGTTCTGCGCCCAGTAGGACAAACTCTGACTTCCATTAGTCCTACAAGAACATAATTTTGTTCGTTGTAACTTTGTTGATAAAAAGCTGTTCTCAAATCCTGTATCATTCGTCGACATTCATGAGCTGGCCGACGCATCAAGCAACCCTTATCACACGAACATAACAAAGACATTGCCTCTGTGTCTTTATAGGGTCTGTTTTTTCTGGCATTGATCTTTTTCCGTTTGTGAGTGTAAATCTTCTTCAGTTTAACATCCCTTTTCTTCCGCCCTCTGTCCACTGAACTTGCGAGAGGAACTCCGTCTCCGAAATATCTCCAAGACGTCTCTGCATTGAAGCGATAAACTAGCTTATTTAAGTCGCAAACTCGCTGATCGCATGAACTAGAAATTGACGCCTGTGGTGTGTCTGACAAAGTAGAAGCCCAGGCTATTTCCCCTATTTGACTTGCAAGAAAACGATTTATGAACGTGAGCAATGAGTTCTACATTTATAGCGACCAAAACAAAATCGTATTACTGCTAGAAAATACCACAAACCACAAGAAGATAACACGCATGTGTCACGCCCTCAGCTTTTGCGTAACTTGTTCAAGGACTGGCCTTCTTATCAGATTTAATTGTCACATACGGTGGAACCTCTCCTCAAGGAGCCTCTGCACCACGGATATCTCTCTATGAAGTACAGTTTCCTATCTCCTGACAGAATCCTCACACATTTCCTTGCACAAGAAAGCCTCTATAATACAGACTCTCACTAATTCGGCCAACGGACACTAAATCTGGGCTCCAAGAGCACATTTATAGAAACTTTACCTCTTTATTACTGACAGTTCAGTGATCAGGTGATGACAATTTGTGTATGAAAGTCAGTTTCCTGTTTGGGGAGTTTAAAAACAGCAACGGTTTAATTACGTTATCTTCAATTGGACAATTCAACACAAAATAAAATACCGTAACATGTAACAAAAGAAAAGAAAGGAAAGTTGTTTGCGAAGCAAAGCCTCACAAAAGAACATGGAATATTAAAATACAGCTGTAAATGAGTAGCCGATCCAATACTCTCGTAATACTCTAATGTTGGCTCGCAAAATATCCAGACGTTTTCAGAATTGTACATTTTTTTGTGTAGTCTTTTTTGAAATACAGTATTGCGTAAAAATTGTCTATCGTTTTAAAACAGTGATTAGTATACGATCTGTTTCATTTTTTGGTGATGTCAGCCTGAAACTACTGAAACTGTTCTTAAATTGATCTTGTTTTTAAGAGACACTGATAGAAACATTATTAGGGAATTGCATGGTACAGAATTCTCAAGTTAGAAAGGTCGTACAGTTAGAATCAGACGCTGCATGACGGGCGTGACGCCAAACAAGTAAAAATGTCAACACGTGACAATTGCGAGGAGCGGGAAATTTTTCATTGCTGTCGTTCGTTCGCGAAGAACACGTTTCACGGTTTGTGAGAAAATTAGCACTGGGCGAGGTAAATAAACTCCGGTTTTGGTGAGAACTTTTCATACACAGAATTTATCTTTCCTTGAATGTTTAGGTTTGGAGCGAAATGGCGGATTACAGCTAAGCGTTTACCGCCAGGAAAGCTTGATCCCATGTTTCTGACGTTTATGTGATGGTGAAAGCAGGTAAGCTTACGTCCATATGTCTAGCTACAGATAAATTGATAAACTGTTGTTCTCAAAGTGGCTACCCGTTTATGGTGTACGGGTTTGAAGTGTCTTTCGTTGTCCAGACCACAAGTTTCATGATTGGAGGCCATCAGCTGTTGAAATATTAATGCGGAACTATTAATTAAAGTCTTGAGGGCTTCCACAATGACTATCTAAAAGTGTGAAGCGATAGTTTTTGCTTAACATTTTGCTTATTCTTCTAGGTTGTATTGCATTGCACTGTAAACTATTGTAGGTTATGAGGTTAAAATTGTTATTTTCAAATTTTTGACTGGTCAGAAACGAGATGGCCGAGCCAAAATTTGTTTGGCCGGTCAAGATGACTGGCAACTTTCCAGAAAGTATTTTGAGCCATGACTGAGAAAAGGACTTTACGAACCTGCTATGCAACTCGCGACAACCAAAGCACACTGTTATTCAGTTGTAGAGATTTTAAACTGAATGCATCTTAATGTCAGAATTAATTTTCTGCACAAAGGAAGCGAAAATATCACTTGTCGGATCAAAAATTTAACCTTTTATCACACGCATGTCAACAGTTGACACCCTCAGTAAGCTTTGTTATAGATTACTGATCTTTTTGAATGACTATTTCAACTCAGTCAGCTACTGTCCTTCTAACGATATTTAACAATTATCCTACGGGGTCGCGTAATTATTACAGGGAGAATCTAAACAAACCCAAACTAAATAAGGAAAGTAACGAATTGTTGATGTTTTATTACTAGGACGAAAATAGCGCAAATATTGGGGTATCCGGAAAACTAAGATTTAAGACCTAAAACCCGGAAAACTAAGACCCTTTTCATATTAGGTCTCACAGCAATCCCTGGGCCGTTCAAAAAGGTGGAAAAATATGATAACGAAATGCGAAGGAAATCAGGCATAAATCACGCTCAAAGCAGTAAATAAGCCATTGAAAAGAACGGCACTAATAAACCCTCTATTCCTGAAAGAAATATTTTGTATATCCAAAAAATTAAGTTCGATTTTGAGACGACAATAAGGCTTTATAATGACAGCGTTGGGAGAAAATCTAGCAGCGCTTAATAATTCTTCACGCCACAACCGCAAATGTCACGCCAGGCGAGTCAAGGCCGCATGACAATCCAGCATTTCATCAGAAAGGAAAAAAAAAATCGCTGTTCTAAAATGCCTCGCCTCTAACTGAACGAATTGTTCATTTGTTCTTCGGAAATTATTGGAAGTCAGGTGTTATGTCCTGTTGAAAATCAACGACGGGTTTTTCTCTGATCAACCTCTGTCCTGAGCCCATGTAAACAAATACAAATTTCAAACAGGGTCACGTAGCCCATGTTCAAGCCATTGTGGCCTGTCAAAATTGAGGGGGACAGCCCAGGGACAGTTCTAGCTCTGAGTCATGTGTCAAAAGCACAGGGCTGGGGGGTTGCTGCTTTGAGACTTTAACTGCAGTTAGAGTTTGTGGCCTTGTTGAGTGAGACTTTACAGTGTAGCATGCCTTCATTGGCAATTTTCCCTGCACCAGTCTAGGCCTGAATGATAGTTTGTTTTTGATCACCAATTACAGTGAACCCACACTGTGGTGTGGGGAGGGAAGCTTTTCTTTAAGTTTGTGATGGCAGCAGAATTGACTTGTTTTCACAATTTCTGCAGCCACCTTTTGACAAATCCAGTTAGATATACATATATATCTATAAGTTTCAAAGGGCTACCTGGGCCAACGAAGACGTCAAGCTTCCAGAAGGATCCCAAAGAGATCAGTCCAAGCCACGGCATATGTAGATAAAAATAGAAGTTAAAATGTGGCCAACAGACAGACAACTTCTGGAGCAAAAACTAAAAATTTATTAGAAACGTTTCGGTCTTCAGACCTTCATCAGTTTACTGTACAGCACTGGAACAAAAGTAATTATACTCTTATATAGGCCTGACTTGTTTACAACAAATTCTTAAAAATGTCTAGAAAAATATATAAGATATATATGATAACATTGGAGAGTCGGCGTGGCGATAATTAATACTGAGCAAGATAATAGTTCAAAAGTGCTCTTTAGAACGATTTTGTTGTTGTCTTTCACGTATAGATAAGGGAATATCATTCCAATAATAACATCCTGCTGCTAGGATTTAGGTGTTGCAGGGATGCACTTCTTGTATCATAATTATATTGCTTAGATACTAAGGCTCTCTGGGAATCAGAATCCAGCGA
>NC_090871.1:42814941-42822441 GCF_036669935.1 Montipora foliosa | reverse complement strand
GTAATCAAGAATGGTGGATAAACGTCGACTTAGTCTCATAGCGTCGTCATGCAAAGACAACCTGTGTTAATTTCGACCACGCCTCGCTGGACCATCTGAATGACTACTTTAAGCATCTGTTCCATGATGACAGTGATGTGAGACCTACTGATGTTCTTATTGAGGGGGATGTGGAAGTTCCAGAGATAACCGAGAGGCAGCTCTGAAATACTCTTACTAAGTTGAAAAGAACAGCCACAGGCCCAGACAACATACCCTTCTGGATTTGCAAAGACCACGCAGAACTTCTGACTCCAGTAATCACTCAAGTGTGGAATTTAACAATAACAACTCACTCATGGCCGGGTTCCTGTAAGAGGGCAAATATTAACCCCCTGCCCAAGGTCGACATTCCTAAGGCGGATTCAGACTACAGAGGGATAAACGTCACACCTGTGATTGCAAGGCCCTTCGAGAAAGTTGTTTATTGTACACATGCGAGGAAAGTGTGAGCCCCACCCAGTTTGCTTACAGGCAGGGGGTAACTGTATGAACGCCTTAATATCTATTCAATATCATGTTTATAAATATTTAGACAATCAACACTGTAAGGCAGTTCGCATCAGTTAACCATAGTCTACTCTCTGCAAAACTTAAGCAGCTACCGCTAAACCAATATGTAATTAATTGGTACCACAGTTTTTTGTATGAACGACAACAGTGTGTTTCATCTGGTAACCATGTTTGTACTTGGGAGGAAGTCAACAAGGGTATGACTCAGGGAAGTGTTAGCGGTCCTTACCTTTCAAATATTTTTCATAATGACGTTCCTGGTCTTTTTAAATATGCAGATGACTCCACTAAGCTCCTGTAAGCAGTAATTCTGATCCGTCTGACCGTTTAGTAGAACTTTTTTTTTAATTGGTCTAGAGAGAGTAATATGATTTGTAACCCTAGCAAATGTTAGGAAGAAGAACAATAACACGCAATATAAGCAAATCTGCAATATCCCACAGTGTAACAGTCTGTCTTTACTAGGTGTTACCCTTCAAAGTAACTGCAAGTTCAGTGAACATGTAAGACAGAAATTAGTCAAACCAAAAAGATGTTTGCATGTTTTAAGGTCCCTTAGAAAAGAGCAATACTCTCAAGCAGAGATAGACCATTTATTTAAGTCCTTAGTTCTTCCGAATTTTACATATTGCCTTTCTGTGTATGGAGCCTCAGAACCAGATTTGAATATTATGCAACATTTTTGCCACAAGCGCCGCTTTGTTTCTTTTCCCGTTTCCATTAAGGATCTTTTATATCGACAGGACTGTAACATTTTAAAGGGCATTACCTCTGTAGATAACCATCCACTAGGCTCAAATTTAGCACCAAAAAAGGAGAATAAATATAATCTGCGAAAAAAACAGTGTGCCCTCCCCAAGGTTAATCCCGAACGATTTATGACATCTTATGTAAATAGACTGATGTTTAAACACAAAATAATGTAGTTTCTACGTAGTTTTTAGATAACGCATTTGTAGTAACTAGTTTTATTTTTAGGGTAGATTTTTATTGAGTGTATAGGCGATTAGATTGTAACAAAAGATATGTACTTTTATCTTTTGGCAATAGAGACTATTACTATTACTATTACTGTAAGTTGTTAAATTTCTAACATGTTTACTGCCAAAACGTTCACTTTCTTACTATAGGTGTTCATGGACTACACACCAACAGTAAATGGGTTACTTCGGATTTCCAAAGCACTGTAGGCATTGTAACAGAATTTGAACAAATGCATCATGCCCGAGTGTGAAAAATAACATGACTTAACTCTCTAGATTGGAGTGCAGGTATCAGACCCATGAAACACTACTAAAGCAAAATACATTGTAGCACTGTTTCTTTTATGTGCTCTTGATTTAGTATCACCATAGAAAGAGTATTTCCTGTGTCTAATATCTGCACTCTAGCTTTCAGTGCTTTCCTGAGTGTTCTGCTATAATTACAAATATGACGCACCCCATAATGTCTTTTGAAACAATAGAAATCAAAATGGCCGCCGTATCTGCAAAAAGGTCTATGGATAAGTGTAGTTGAATCTACTGTAAATTTTTGTGAAATCAAACACATACCCTTGTGATGTCTTCAACGAGGTCAATGATGCCCTTTGCAAAGCAACTTGAAGATCCCCTGTTGCCAAGTACCAGTAGATCATTTTTGAGAGATAAGGAACCTCCCTGCACCAAGCTGTGTGCAATCATTTTACCCAAAATTTAAAAAAAGCCATTGACAGCAAGTTCCTTGCTGAAAACAGGAAGTCTTCTATCTTCACTTCCAACAAATATGTCATTGATCCCTTCATTGTTGGCTAGGGCATAGAAAACGTTGCTAAACACCTCCAGTGTCAATAGCTGGTTGTCCCTTTAAGTAAACGAATATGGGGATCAAAGGGTCAAAGTCTGAGCTTTTGTAATAACTATAAACATCCATTACTTCATCCTCTGGGTCAACCTTTAACTTCTCACGCATCCCCCTTGATTTCTCGAGTTTTGTAACACAAAAGGAAGGCTCCCTACAGTCTGTGCTGGATTGTCTTGGGAACATCATTGATAGGTTATCTACTCGCTGTTGATCCACCGTCGAGTTGATAACCCCAGAGGGTCTTAATAACTCAGCCTCATCAACGTCAACAACAACAGAATGTGGAGGTTGAGCTGAGGTTTCATTGACAGGCTCTGGGGTGGTAGCACTGGTGGCAATACACAGATCAACATTTGAATATGCCTGACTAGATATGGGTGTGCTGCTACTTGATGCGGCTGCAGTTGCAGTATCATCCTAGCATTTGTCACAAGCTTTGCCTGAAATTTCATCAATATCAATTATCAATCTAACGTACAGTTTTCTGTATCCACACAAATGCTTGACATGACTAAAATCCCACGTATGATTGTCATTGACAATTGGAGTGGTAATCACATTCCGCTCCCGCTTCACAAACTCGAAATCACACAGACCAATGCCAGGATATCATTTCTCAAAAACTGTCTGCAGTTCGCCCCTGATGGCATCTTCGTTCTGGTCATTGTTCAGGTCGATTTCAGCTTCGTTGGTCAGGGCATAATCACTGTAACATCCATCATCTGTTCTCTCCAAAAGTCACACAGTCTCGGGAATCTACTGGACATGTTTCGTCTTTTCCTGTTTTGTCTTTTTATCGCCGGTCGAGATGATGGCCCTAAAGACCTCCCTTCTGCAGTTTGCCACGCAAAAGCATTATTTAAGTCATTTACAGAGCTCGGAGCCGCCCACCGTGTTAAACTTCTTGTCCTTGAAACAAGATTCAACTCTAACTCTTCTCGGACACAACGCCTTATTCTGTCCTCTTCGTCCACCATACTGATTTTCTCTCCTCGTGTATTTCCCAGCATGCCCTACAATAGGAAATTTTCGGTCCCAACGTCCCCTGACCATAGCCAGTTGTTTGTCCCCAAATTTTTGAACGTGTTTTGCTGTTGAAGTTAAGACTGTCTCGTTGTTGGTTTTGAGGTAATCTGATTCGTTGTTGTAGACGAGAGGAATTGTTGATGTTGACTCACTTTCTTTTTCTGGATTAGGCGTGGTTTTAGTTTTGGTTGTTGTATTAGTCATTGAAATTGGACCGATGTTATTGTTGATCTAGAAAGAAAATGCTGAACTGTAGATTGGTTGTTGATGTTGGAAGTGATTTTGATTCCTTGAATTTTGCACCATTCCGTAAACCATATACTACTACTACTACTACTGCTACTAATAATAATAATAATATCATCATCATTATTATTATTATTATTATTAGTAGTAGTAGTAGTAGTAGTAGAAGTAGTAGAAGTAGTAGTAGTAGTAGTAGTAGTAGTAGTAGTAGTAGAAGGGTTTTGATTATTCCATTTTAAACTGCAAGTTTGTCTCTGCCATCTTTGTTGTTTCCGTCTTGTTTGAGATATTTTATTCATGGGAAGAGGTTGGAGTTGCATGAATGTTTTAAAGTATAGTGGATATGATGGATAAACGGAGACAGCACTTCCAGATCTGTCAGTGGCATATTGATTAACGTCTGTTTTTATTACTCCCCTATGTTACTGTAAGTCTGTCTCTGCCATCTCCGGTGTTTCCATTTTATCTATGATTTCGAGTTGAATCAATTTCTTCAAACATGGTGGATATGATGGATACACGGAAACAGCACTTACAGATCTTCAACTGGCATAATGATTAGGGTCCTTGAACATTACCTCTCTATTTAGCTGGAAGTATTTCTTCGTCCTTAAGATGTCTTAGTGTAGGGGACAATTTTGAGGACCAGAATTTCTTGAAAAAAAATGCATGAATCTTGCGGAAATACGGAAACAGCATTTCTAGATAGGACAGAGGAATCACTTCATGATAAGGCTCTAAGAATAATACCTCCCAAAGTAAGTGCATCTTCATCATCTCCTGATTAGAGTTTCAAAAATTTTGCGTAAAGAACAATTGGCATAATGGATATGACAGATACACGGGGACAGCACTTATTGTTATGCTTTTACGAGTTAAGAATAGCTTTATCTTTAAGTTCTGTTCAAAAGTAGTGTTATATTTTTGCAAGCATTCCGTTGTTAAGCATTCAATTCTGTTCGTGGAATGCTGGCCCAAATATTTACAAGAAATAAAACATGCTGTTTCAAAGGGTTTTCATCCATCGGCAAATCGTTCTCACCTTCATAACATTCCTTGCGCATATTGCTAAATGACATACTTGGCTCTTCCCTTAATACTATGAATTTTGGAGTTCGGATACGATTGCTGGTACATAGTGCACTAAACTTCATGCTTTTCGCACTAGTTTGGAATAGAGCATTGTAATATGCTGCATCTACTAAATAATGTGAGTCCTTATTATCGAAATGTTAAAAAAAAACACTAATAAGGGAGTATAGAACAAATTGAATACCTCGACAAATAATTGTGCCAAAAAACGGACGGAGCATATAATCGTTCTCTGTTGGAATACTCTTGCATTGCTTTCAAAGATTTTAAGCCATGGAATGTCAGACAGCATTCTCTGTGTTCAGTTTTCGAAGCTGAGAAAAATTGTATTGTTCTCTAGTACTTTGAACTGCTGGGTTCGGATACGATTGCTGGCACATAGTGCACTGAACTTCATGCTTTTCGCACTAGTTTGGAATAGAGCATTCTAATATGGAAATCGATTCGCTCGGAAACGCTCGAAACATCAGCTTTTAGAATCTCTGTGCGGTGGCCAATTTACATTATCAACTCCGTTGATAAAACCAAATTTTGTACACTACTTCCCCACCGAGGCAGCACCACAGTTTCTTTAGAAATTACCCTCTTCATTCCTCTATCGGAATACCCTTACATTGCTTTCAAAGCAGGCATGCTTTTCTTTCAAATATTTTAAGCCATGGGATATCAAATAACAGTTTCCATATTCAGTTTCCAAAGCTGAGAAAAGTTGTTCCTTACTCAGAGTGACGTATTTGCTATCAATTGAAAGCTTTGAAGCATCTGAATGGAATACCAAAAGCATTTTACTGCCGCTATTTTGTTCAAATAGTATTGAAACCCCGAAAAACCAGAAAGGGTGACAGAATTTAGATCAGCTAATAGCTGAAAATGCTATGAAACCAAAAGGCTAAGTTGCTCTCACCAGTTGCAACCGTGATTGCAAGTGCTCCTGCTCAGCAGCTCAACAGTAAGGTATGTATCCTGCGCTTCAACTTGTCACTGTTTTTAGCCTGGGAGCGAATTGTGAGGATTACATGGCTAGTTTCAATCACATTCTGCACTGATATTTTTTTCTGTTTTTCCTGTGTACGTTCTAGGGAATTCATAATGCCCTACTTAGCAAGGTCTTACTGGCTGTGCAAGAAACTTGTTCGCTACTATCAGCTAAAATATCGTACAGCAAAAATGAGGGAATATCTGGTGCAGATCAATGGCGAAACATTTGTGAGAAGTGTGACAAATGCGATGAAAGGATCAACAAAATGAAAGGAGTGGCATTTTTCTTCTATATCGCGGCACTAGAGAGACGAACTAAAGAGAAGAGCGAAAAGGCAAATAAGGAAAAAGAAGACGAGGACTACGATGAACAGAACGATGAGGTACAAGAAAAGCATTGGCCAGCAATAAATAACTGGATTGCAGTGCAGTCTTCAAACGGCATGGGCGTATCAACAGTACCTTTGCATTCGACATCATTACAAACAAGCATGGAAGTAACAGCTAAGGCACTGCCAGTGTGCAAACGTGGGGAAGAAGAGCAATCGTGTGCACCATTGTGCACAAAACTACAAGAACTTTATGCAGTCCAAAGTTCACATGTCTTTTTTCAACAGTCTTCAATTGTTGCAAGATCAACTGCTAAAGGAGCCCTTGGAATCAATTCACGCAAGTGAGCGTGTCGTAAGGTTGCAAGTTGTTTGCAGCTCCTCTATTGCCATGCTTTTTGACAAACTGATACCATCTCTAGTGAGTGCCGGCTTGCAATTCGACGTTTTTTGGAATAGAAGAAGGCAATGTATTTTCAGACGTCCAAAACGCTACAAAAGCCATTGCATCGCCAATCATAGTAGCAGTCAATGACATCGAACGAGCCATGGCGAAATGTTTAGAAAGGTGAAGACTGCAAGATATACATATCAGCACTGCTGTTCGGTAAAGAAATTTCTTTCTTTGCTGGGCAGCAACGATCAGTTCAAAGAAACAATCATCAAGCATCTCAACAAGTTAGTGGAAATTCTTGGTGATAGAGAAAGCGAGTTTATCAAGCAGATGCGTATCAACTATGACTTGATCGAAGTGAAGGATGGTGCTTTTCAATTAGCCAGAGAAAGTTTGTGTCAAATCCCATCAAAGAATCTGATATTGGCAAAGAATCTCCGAGGGCGTTCATCGAGTATGAACACACTTAAGAGCCAGATGCAGGGTACTTTAAAGAAATATTAGAAAATAGCCTCAGTCAGCTGGAAATAGCGCACTTTTGCGAATATTTCATCTGTCTGTTCAACTGCCACATTAAACAACACAAAGAAAAAGTCATGTGCCTCATAGGAGAGCCCAACAGTTGGAAAACGAGCCTTTACACGCCCATCAGGCGCTTGATTCCTGCCAGATACATCGCTATGATCAGCAAACAAAAGGCTTTCATCAAGAGCTTGATCAATGAAAATACTCAAATATTTTTCCTGGACGAGGCTCACGCCAGGCGGATGGATCCAGACGAACAGAAAATGTTAACACAAGGAGGGCTAACGGCACACGACCACAAGTACAAAACATCAAGCATGGCAGTCATAAGATGTCCAATGTTCATCACCTGTCAGACAGACATGGGCTTTGGTGCAGAGCAAAACACCGCTATGGATGCCAGCTTAAAAAAGTTCTACTTCAGACGTCTGACCTCGCCGCGTGTGGCAGGAGTACAAGAATTGTTGTGAGCCAATGCTTCGGATTGCATCGTTTGGCCATGCAGTCTCCCTCTCG
>NC_090871.1:42807441-42809941 GCF_036669935.1 Montipora foliosa | reverse complement strand
GATACACCACAGTATATTATGTGCAAGTAAAGTTGAACTTTTAATAACACTTTTTTTTGTTTCATAAGACAACGCGTCGGAACTATATGATGCCATGCTTGCGCTAAAAGGCATCCAAAGGCAAGATGGACATAAAGGTCAGAAAATCGATCCGGTCGGGCTTCGACAGCAACAACGCCATCTCAAGGAAATGAGGAAGCACAAAAACTATTTCACAAAAATGCATGTCATATATACTGTAGTTCCAAAAAATGCTATGGGAAGCAGGATACCAAATTTTATATCTGCAAAAAGGAGTACATTGAAAAGCAACTATAAAAGCTTAGTGATTATGAACTCATAGCTTAAATTCTGTTGTTTTTTTTTTTAACCACACTTTAATATGTAAGCTGCTTAGTCTAAAAAATTGTATCAATTTCAGTTTTGCCGCCATTTCGTTGTGTTTTGTAGTGTAGTATTGGAAAATCAACATGTAAAGGTTCTTAATGATGGTTTTTTTTTTTAAATGGACTCACCCATCGGATGAAAGTTTTGATATTACCTATGTGCATATTTCATTTCGTTCTAGGGAAAAAGCACAGAAAGCACTGTGGTTTGCTGAGACATATGGCCTCAACCTTAAATCCCTTAATATGGAGGATCCAGGGCAGGCAGGCCCACGGTGCTGAACTTTCCTTTGAAATTACTCCTAGAAAATGAAATTCGACAACAAGTAAGTATTGACAGTATAGCTTTATATTTACCTCAGACTCAGCGGTCTAGATTTCTAAAAGTAACCACTAAATATTTAACTCAGCTCCGGTATCAGAAAGTGAAGAAATCTGAGACTTTTAAATTCAGCTACAAATAGATACATGTTGGATAACTCAAAAGCAGTTGCTACTCTGGCCATCACACAAATTCAATACAGAATTAGCTCTGTTTTACTTTAAAATTAATTAACTGATGAAGAGATCAGTATGAAAATAATCTTTCAGTTATTTGGTCATCCGCTAGTCATGAACTTTGGATGATTAACTGTTTTCCATTATTCTAATGTCATTATTTTGTTCTTCTAGCTCAAAAAAGGAACTACATCGGAAAAGATTAGGGTGAAAATTTCAGGTGATGGAACACGAATGTTCCATAGTAGTAACCTATTTGTGTGTTCCTTTGCAGTAATAGAGGATGGACAGAACTGGTTGTCAAGTGCAAGTAAATTCCTTAAAGAAGTTATGTGGAAAACTAAAAGGAGGGACACAGGCTAAACGTTAAAGTGATTATTATGTGACAGGCAAAGAAGAATATTAAGAATTAAAAGAATCACTGACAAATGTCATCAATGATGTAAACAGCTTGATTGATGATGGCAGAAAGGTCAAGCTTGAATTCTACTTGGGAGGTGACTACAAGGTAAATGGCTCAAGTATACCATTTCTCAAACTGAGTTTATGTTACTCATGTTCATGCAAATAAACCAGCAGCAAGGCCTATGTTTTCCTTAATATTGCAGCATTTGGGATCCCAGTTAAGCTAAACATGTTTGTTTCTTTTTTTGTTGAAGTTTTTACTGAT
Source organism: Montipora foliosa (assembly GCF_036669935.1). Taxonomy (NCBI): domain Eukaryota; kingdom Metazoa; phylum Cnidaria; class Anthozoa; order Scleractinia; family Acroporidae; genus Montipora; species Montipora foliosa. The sequence continues at coordinate 42,808,387 of NC_090871.1, read as the reverse complement.
TGGTATGGGCATGAAGGGTGCCGCATTTGGTGCAAACTACATAAAAGTGAAAGGTAGGTGATATTTCATTCAATTTTGATAGCAAGGTTGTAAATAAAACATACTTTCATGATTTAATTTTAAGTTATACAAATTAACTATCACACCTGTTTGCTGAGAGGCTATGATGTAAGATCAGAAATAACAATGCTGATTGTAATGACAACATCTGATTTCACTTTGGTTCCAGGTGCAACATGTCACACTCCTTTGAGTTCTTTCTTGACCCCACATTGGCCAGAAGTTTAGACAGCTCATGGCCCAGGCAGCCAGGGTGCCATTCTCCACCACAGTTCAACATTCCTCTTGAAAATGTGGTCCTGGATGAGCTGCACTTAATGCTGAGAATTACAGACAAGTTGGGAGAGGGCCTTATCCTTGACATTCTGACATTCTGTAAGTACATGAAGCACTTCATCAGTCTGTTCAAACAAAACGTAATCTGAATTTTGTAACAATATGTCTTCAACATCCTCTTTGTGAGGTGATAGCATTATAATAACTTACTGGCTGAAAGACTAAGCATGACCCCTCTCTTTCCATTCTGTAGAATTCAATTTTTGTCAGAGATTGATATGGTTAGTAATAGTTGTTAGAGGTAAAAATATGTGGTACCTTGGCCACTAAATTTCCTCAAACTGCCATGCCTCATCATGACAGGCACATGGAAGATCATGTTGTGGATGTATGGGGTTATAATGATTGCTTGCATGTAGCTAGGTCCACTACCTGTCATATTAACCATGTCTTTCCCCCAGCTTAATGCCTGTAACAACAACAAAAAAAGAACAGTTGTTTGCTTGTTTCATTATACGAGTTAAGTCTTTCAATGAACACTCTTATGTGTGATAATAACTGAAATGTAGATTGAGTGCCTTGACGTCATCATCCTTGATTGCCTCCTTGT
>NC_090871.1:42782441-42802441 GCF_036669935.1 Montipora foliosa | reverse complement strand
CGAAATCTGAACTCTTTCCACCGGCCGAGAAGCTATTTTGCGCCCTTGTTCATCTCGGAAGGAGGGTATCTTGCCAAGAAGCACCCACCACTGGTCACTGCGAAACACTTCTTCAGGTAAGAGCCAAGACCTGCTTGGATAAGTTCCTCTTGACTGATGAGGTACGGAGTATGTCGGAGGTCTATGGTAAATCGGGAAACATTCACCGAAGTACCTTGTGCTGCATGGTTACGGTCTCATCATAGGCGTATGGGCACGATCTAACCAGGGGGGGCGGCGTCCTTTTTGCCCAAAAAAATTACACAGTGCCCGAATGCATGATTGTTGAAATCCGTTTTTTTACTCCCTCAAAATGTACGAAAGAAACATTCGTTTACAATCCTTAGAAGTCATAAACCTGTACATATTCGAAACATAGAGTTTTTAGAACGTCACATAATCTACGTAGGTCTACTTGATCTAGTAACTAATAAAAACTTAGAACCTCACATACTCTGTATTAGTCTACTCCATCTAGTATTTAAACTAACAAGAAGCTTATTAAAAAAAGTAGCTATCTCTTCCATGGCGTTGTTCAAAAGTGTCAATTATTTTGTCAATACCGTTTGCTATGACTCTATTTGGTGCGAACTGCAGCAAATGCCAGCGATCAACAGATCAGCAGCCGAGCAATTCAAACGTTTTAAGATCAACCACAAGGACTTAAGTTATACAAGTAATAGTTTTATACTTTCAAGTGCTCTTTTTCATATGTTTGCCTTATTTATATATTTTTAAATTCCATCTTTTATCGTTTCTTTATTGCCCGAAAAGTTTCGAGACTGGGGGGGGGGGCTGCCACCCCCCCGGCTCGTATGCCTATGCTTATGGAATGCCAGCGGTGATTTCAAACCCTTCTCAAAAAGAAGAGCGAGTCTCTCTCTGCATTGATCGATGCGCACAGGATCCACATATCTGTTCTTGAAGATCGCGATAAGATCTTCACTCAAATGGTTGGCTGGTTCCCACGTTTTCTGCTGGGGAGTAGTTCCTCCACTAAATAAAGTATTCCGCTTGTCGTCCTTGAATTTGGCGACCATCCGCTCAACTTCGTAAACACCCACAACAGCGGGCTTTACTTTGGGCTGATATTTTAGACAACAGAAGCCAGGATCACGATCATCACTGAGTAAGGACGCATAGAAGCCCGGGGGATGCCTGGAACGCTTGGACATGTTGCCTGTAAACTCGCTCAAAACAACTGAATGAACTTGCGAGAAGAGTTAATGTTCTATCAAGGTGGATTGAAGTTTGAATAATTATCTCATTAGAGAACAATGGGATGATCCGTCGGGAAATAATTTAAAGTTCAGCCGGCTTGTGCCGACTAGAGCGTTAAGATGGAACTTTATGTTACCTGGTCTGTAATCTGTTTGTGCTTAGAGTACCATTTAGAAATCTGAATTCATACACATCGCTGGAACCCTAAAAAGTATCTGAATTTACTACATAAAACAAAATACTCACAGGGAACTCTAAGACAAAATATATGCGACAAATAGCGTGGATGGAAAACTGTCGCTATTAACGGGGTGCATTTTTAGAGTGTTTCCTTCAGGCTGAATTTAACCTGAATTTTTTGTGTTTTCATGTTGGCTGAACCTTTATTATTATTTTACACTCGCAGCAGTGAAATTCTAACGTGAGACATATGTATTCCCACAGCTAAATCTTTTGGGCAATCACATATAATTTGTTCTGGACATGCAAATTAATACGCCACCTCTCTCAAAATTTAGCACCATAAGTACGTGTCACTGAAAGCAATAACATTCTGCAGGATGGTTTCTTTAGTAAAACCCGAGCGTCTGTTTTTTTGGGGCACAACATGTCACAGTGTCATTGGTTCCGAAAAAGAAAGTTATGTTTCTTCAAAGTGTTCCCCAGTAGACTACATTGGATATGGTATGTCATCACCAACAATAATTATGGCGAATTTGGTCCAAGTCGAGAGCAATACAATACAATACAATACAACACAACGCAACACAATAAGAATCTTCAGACCTAATTTGCAAATAATATATACAATTAATAATGAGCAAACAGTAATATTAATAAAATCTAATAAAATCAATAGCAACATTACTAAAAAACGTTTATTTGTCGTGAATAGAAGAATTTACTTACCTTTCCCTATATCATAGATCACTTGATCAGCTGTAACAACAGTGGTATCTTTTCCCAACTTTCTTGTGAGAAGCATGAAGTAGTCCAGGCTTGCCTGAACAACAGCCGGATTGGTAGGAGACTGTGGGAAGAGAGGACCATACCCTATGACTGTGCGAGGTTTGGGCGCTTCGTTACCTAATAAGATTTCATGAAACTTATTCCAAGTTGGTGCCGTTGCATCACCATCATCTCTTGACACTAGCAGGCAGATGAGAGTCCACACGAAGTGCTCATCTGCTATCACACTTGTGGGTTGTCCTTGCTGACTTGCTAAGGGGACACCAGATACCGACCTTGCCTCTCTCCAGCCTTTCAGACTGACGTCAGTCTCGGTGACAGTCATAGATTCGGACTCCGCTACTGTTTTTCAATATCGTTTTTCCAGAGGAACAGAAACAGAGGACCTGCTTGTTGAGTTGTCAACAGGGTAGCGTAGCGTGAAGAGTGGAACCATCCTTCGTGTTTTCATGAAAGTCGAGATTGTCAAGGACACACTGTGTAAATCTTCCTGGCACAAATTCTGATGGTATAAACACACCATTTTCTATGGTCTGTAAATCAACTTGATGAGCGTGAGTTGAAATGTACCTTTGAGCATCATCATAGCTTATTGCATGTCCGAACTTGTTCAGAATTTGCACTAGTTCTTTGCTGCCAGTTTGCTTTAGAATTTATAAAGAAAGTCCTACGTGCATTGGCATTGGCATAGTTGTTGTGTTGGCCATAAGTTCCTGTGCAACACTTACAACCTTTCGGTCCTGATGCTCCGGGAGAGTCACTCCGCCAGTCTTGCTTATCTCAGCACCTGAATTTTACATTATCCACGCTAAATGGTTGTACAGATTGTTTGGAATGATTTCCAAGGCGGCCTCGTATGTAATTTTAAGTGAATCATTCTGTGACCTTGATTCCTTCTCCTTTTCTTTCATTTCCCCCCCAAGTGTTTGGCCACAGCAAATAGATTGTTCTGAACCAGCGCAGGACTTTTCTTAGCATCCCCTGCAGTGTCTTCATCGGGCTCATCAGACTCTGGTTGTGTCTCAGATTTGTACAGTTCTCCCTGCAACTTAGCTGCAACAGCGCACGTTTGAAAGTAAAAATGGGATCCATGCTTACAATTCATCACTTCGTCACCTAATAAAACAACGAACGTCTAAGGCACTTTATCTAATATATAAGAGAACAGACAAAGTCGTTTGGATTAGGCCTCTGATATACACAAACGAGAACACTTGCATAGCAAGCAAGACAAATTACCCGTTTTTTTCTAAACCTGTGAATCTGAATACTTCAATATTAAGGGTTCTTAAAAGAATGTCAAGCACAATTTTAAACATACCTTTAATGATGCACGAACATAAGCAGGGCAGCTGATGTGAACTTGCAGTGATGGCGAATCGTGACTTAATCAGTTCAATATTTCACGTTATAAAACGTTCCTTTCCTGATTTATTGGCTTTTCCTCGGACTAAGAACGAAAATTATTTCAAAGCATAAAACAGTTCCACCAGAGCGAGCGCGTTGAATTTGAGGTGAATTTCCCAGAGAATATTCAAAAACTGACTTCAACGGTTAGTGACATCCGGGATAATAACAAAACAAAAATGGCGTGCGTTCTATTTAATGTGATCACGTGACCACAACTAAAACTAGCTAAGTAAAGATAAATCCTGTCAGCATTACGTTGACAGGGCGAAACAACTGTCAAGGTATGCCAACAATACAAATGTACAGCTTAAAAGGCTTCTCATTTTACCTATTACATACGTTTTTTAATCAACTTTGAGTCACGTGACCAGGCAGATGACATCGTATTCACTACGGTTGGTTCATTTTATAGGAATTTTTGCATCTCTTTAACACTTTTCGGGTAATTTCCTTGTAGTTCATTATCTTTTCAGCCTGATGACATATTTGAGTGACGTCATTAAACTGCTGCTGTACGGTTATTGCAAGAGTTTCGGCACGTCCAACATCGCATTTCATATACTAAAATACATCCCCTTTCAAGTGATGTTAGTTAAAATTTTATATCAAGCCGTCCATGTCAAGGGCATTTTAAGAGTGCCTTTCAGCAATTTTCACTAAGACTGTGCAAGATAAGAAAATCGAAAATTGCCAAACTTGCCTATGAAAATTGCCTACGAAAACCATTTGTAGAAAAATATGTTTTAGTTCGTTTTGAGAATTATTTTACCTTGGACGGCAACTTTTTCAGTATCCAGCCTTGTGAGCGAGTGAAAACGACTCCAAAATGTCGCTTCTTTGAATCGCTATTTCTGAAATAATGAATGAGTAACTTGAAAATCAAAACAACATGGTACAGCTAGAATAATTCATTCACCCTTTAGCGCTGTTAATGGTAAAATATACCAAAACTGGAATTTTTGACCAAATTTTAAAACTTAACCTTTTTAGATTGATTACAGAGTGCCAAATTTGTGCGAAATTCGACCGTCAAAAAAGCATTCTGGTACATGGCTTTCTCAAATGAGATGATATGCATCGGAATAAGCAATGTTTCTGCTGCAATTAAATTCGATAAAATTTTTGGGTACATGAAACGGAGGATTTTTGAGGCCCAATTTCAACATGCTGTTTGTCAACAAAAGTCGACCTTTGACCACCAAAGCGGAGGTGAGGTATATTGAAATCACACACGCTAATCTCGATTTATTCACTCAACAATTCGGTTTACTGGAACTAGTGTAGGTAAAATGGAAGGTGTCATTGAAATTTAACTGTCTTGGTTTATTAAAGAGTGACATATTCGGTAATTAAAATAACTGACCTAAAATGGTAAAAATTTGCATACTAGTATGACTCATTCCATTCCATATTTTTACGCAAACAAGTTTCCTTAATTCACTTTCTGAACATACCTGCAAAACAAACAAAGAAAGGTATCCCCCTTTATATAAGTATACGCTGGCTGGATTTTCCTGGAAGCCCTCAAATGACCATCGAATGGTCAACCAGTCGAATGCTTTGTGACCTTCGTGAGTTGTGCCGTGATAGGACAAAGTACGTGGGGTTATTCTGAGTTTGTTTGGGGAATTTGTGGCGCAAGTTTTGATAATCCAGGAAACGTTCAATGCGTAACAATAGCAAAATGTGATAAGGACACCAAGGCACACTTAAGACGTTATAAAGTGTCGGATTCTTCTCTGGATACATAGGCTAGGCTTTCGCTCGCACGTGCAGGTAAGCTTTAACTGAAATCACTTATATTAAGATATTGAGCAGAAAATCACTGCGAAATCCGCAGATACTACCTATTACAGACTTAATGTCAAAAGCAGAATACCCACCCACAAGAAATGGACCTAAAAACACTGCTGCTGCAGTGCCACAGTCGTGTTGTTGGATATACCTCATTCTTTAATCCATGAGACAAGCACTGCGGCACTGCGGCACTAGCCAGTCTACTCAGCTCAATTTAACTTTAAGTCGACTAAGGCACTGCGGCAGTGCTGTGGCACCAGCCATTCTACTCAATTTACTCTATTCGAAGTGAACCGCGCGAAACCTACTTTCGTTCACTTCGGCACTGCGGCTAGCGTCACAAACATAAACGCTACATAAGGAACTTCATGGAAAAAAAAAATTCACCACCGGAGGGATGATGATGATCCGTAATAAGTTAAACTTAGGGACAACATGCCATCTTATTTCTTTCAATATGCTATTAAAAGGCATCAGTAAATCAATTAGTTTCTAGAGTAAACAGAGCACACCAGATGGCCAGCTGCACGGGATTTTAAAAAATACGCTCGTGAATACACACAGAGTGTGGGGAGCCATCTTGATGCTTTAATAACAAAATCCACAGTAATCCTGAACTATGATTGAACTGAATGGCATTTCTAATTCTATGTCACAACGTCAAATGCGGTTTGCGAGTCAAACCAAGTTTTAGATCTTTCCAAATGATCGGAGAAATATCTGATCATACTGGCACTTTCACTAAGGGAAAGTGCAGATCGTATATTCTTTATATGACTGTACTTTCGCGATAAACTTTCAGGAAGAAACGTCCTTGCTATTTTTGAGGGGAAATCAGTCAATGAAATTGGCAAGTTATAATATTTCAAATGACCTTTGCCCACAGTTAGCACGCGCAAGGTGACGTAAGGCTGATTGTTGATCTTTTGTACAAATTAACTTGTACGGTGCCATAATACACATCAACACTCTCTAAAGAGGTAATATTTTCCTCTGGCGGGAAATTTAAGTTTCAAAAACACAATGCATTATATTTCGTGTCCATTCACACCACCGGTATGGATGAAGAACATTCTTCGCCGGTGCCATCGGAATTCAGTTGTTTGCACTTTGCACGGGTCACAAGCGCATCCCTTGATGTTCACAAGAATTGGTATGTCCAAACGAAAGAGCTGTGTGGAGGAACGAGACCAGTTGACTTTGTAAGAAATGCCGTACTTCAGGTTTTTCCCAATGAAGTCAAAGTTCTCGCCTCGAGGGAACTTGAGCCCGCCAATTCTGTGCGATGGAGCAGACAGCCCAGAAACTTATGTATTGCTTCGTCTTTTGGTCTGTGTGCTGATCTTTTGAGGCAGAGGGATACACTGCATGAAATGTCCAATATACGGGGGTATAATAAAGCCTTATACATCACGTATACGGAGAGATATACTGATGTAGAAGGATTAATATGTATAAGGACTGTATAAGTATCAGTATACTGTTATAGCTTACACACATGTGTACTGCAAATTATACTTACCAGTACACAATGTGTAAGGTTACTTATACAATCAGATCAAAATACTTTGAATGAAAAGTTTAACTTGATCTTTTTAAAGAATACGATACTCCTAACCCCTCAAAGTTACCTAACACAATAGTTTCTGCAAAATTGCTGACAACGTCGGCATGACTCAAGTGTATACTGCTGATTATACATTACCGTATACAAAGTATAAGAACATCTTATACACTAAGTATTTCGTACACTAAGCATAAGGATATACCGTATACTAGGGGTAGTTTTTTTCCGTACACTTAGTATAAGGAGGTCGTATACACCATATAGTTGTTAGGTATGCAAAGAATATATAAGGACAGTACAAGGACATCGTATTCCACACTTAAGTGTAGCTTTTCCGCATATTAAGTATAAAGACATCATATACTTCATCTTCTTATTACTTACATAAAGTATAAGGACATCGTATATTACAAGTATAGTTATTCCGTACACTTAGTATAAGGACGTCGTATACTGAATGATATTATTCCGTACGCTACGTATAAAGACTCCCTAGGCATAATCCACATCCGCAAACCAAGTTATTTATCAGTTGGGCCATTTGACCCAGGTTAGTCATCTGTGGCAGTTAAATATATACTTAAATGATAATTTGTCATCACAAAAAAAAAAAAAAAAAACCGGTACATTCCTGACATCTCACCGACCTACGTGGTGGCGCAACTCACCAATTTCGCAAAGCTTGAGAGAGGAATGCTCCTAGGATCAGTTGCATGGGAGGAATAGCACCGGGCCCAAACCCATTTAACGCTGCCGCGTATTTGATGCAAACCTTGGAACCCTCAGAAGAGGCCTCTTACCGATCTTATTGGGAGATTATCTTATAAGATCTATTTATTTACACCGACTAGTGGTTTTCCATCATTGTGGTTACCGCTGGTAATCCGAAAGCAACAGCGCATGCTTAGCGAGTTATTGTTATTCTAATGTTATTTTTCTTCTACGTTAATAAGAAATCGGCTACGATGCGTGACGACGACCTACCTAGGAGATGCCGAGTTTCTGCCACAAATATTGCGAGACCATTTGCTTTTTTAGCCTGTTACTTCAAGCGATAATCGGAGGCGAAAGAAAAGCGAAACAAAAGCGAAATTAACTCTGGCTGGTTGATGACGATAATAAACACGCATTGGCTCATAATATAACATTCGCTCACAACCCTGGGCTTGCTAAAAATGCTTTGTTTGTTGAAAGTTTGACTGAATAGCCTCATGCCACTGGAGGCATGGCCCCAGGAGACCGCCAAACAGTAGACCTACTCAATTACTTACTTTATTGCACACCTTTGCTACCATTTGCATTTGATATGCATTTAACAGGAAAGTGAAATTCTGCCAGTTAAAGTTTGATTTGAAAGGGATAGACTAACATATTGTTAGACTGTTGTGGTTTCGCTCTTTTAAAACCCAGACATTTCCATTGTAATAAATATCGAACAACCTCTTGCGAATTCATCAAATTGCGACCCATTTGCCGATTATATAGCGCACACAGCATTTCGGATGTCATATACAATCTGTCGTTATTGCCTTTGACCGAAAGTATTGAAAGGCTATTTCCAGATAAAAACAAAAACAAAAATTCAGTCAATTAGTTATGTCAATTGAGGCGGTTTGTTTAGCTGGTCAGTTCGGTCATTTGTGCCCGGCATAGTAAATCGAACAGTCGGAAATCGAACTCAATCGAAATCAATCAGTGGATTGAGTTCGATTGAGTTCGGCAATCGAGCGAAATCGAACACTGAGAGAGTTCGATTTCCGAACCAATCGAACTCAATCCATTAGTTTGAGAACCATTAGCTCGACAACCGAACCCAACGGATTGAGTCTGATTGTGTTCGGTGAGTAAATTGGTTTGAACAAATCTCGTGAAGTCTGACTGCTCGTGCTGTTACTGTACCCAAGCTCCGGTAAACCTTTGTAAACATGCAACGCAAGCGCATTGAAAAGAGGTTTTCCTAATCCTTTTTTTAATGATTCTTCAGTAAGAAAAATAAACGGTCCACGACAGTAAAAAGAATAGAATACAAGAAAGCCATCGTTGTTGCCGTGTTTTTTCGTATTCCGGGATTATTCGGCCTTTATCACTGTAAGCTGACTTGTAATTGGAAAACGACAATATGAAGTGCTACTTTCATGGAAAAGTGGAATCCTTTTTGAAACTTTTGAGATACAGTAAACACCTGCATATAACAAACTATATTTTTCCAAGTTAGCCTAAATAGATTGTTATAAAAATGGCATTTACAGTTGTTTTAGGCTATCTAAGTTCTTAAATTGGTTCTTGTTTCCACAAAAGATATCTACTCTATCAAAAGTTCCGCATACTTAGAGTAATAACCACAAAGCAAAACTACAGCTTATTTCGTTCTTTAAATGTATGTCCACAATGTTGTAGACATGAAATCATAATATAAAACGGTAACATCTACAATGTATGGGCTTGCGAAGCCTGAAGGACTATTTGCAATCAAACAATGGACCAAATCGGCTAAGGTCCGGCTCAGACCCCGTACTTCACATGAGCCGAATCGAATTCATTGAATTAAGTTCATGTGAAGTAAGGAGTCTGAATCAATTTAGAACGGCCGGTCTAATTCGGATCGGCTAAGCAGTTTTACCCCGCCTGGCTTAGCCGTGAATTACGGTCGTGGAGCGGCTTTGATCCAGACCCCGTACTTCACATGAGCTGACTCAAATGCAGAAATTATTACAACTTTGCAATTTTCTTCAGTCATAGTATGCTTCTGTGAATTAATTTTGGCGAAATTAAGTTCGGCGTCCGAATCATTTCAACCGCAATTAATTAATTTGGTTCGGTCTAAATTCGAATTCGATTCGACTCATGTGAAGTACGGCGTCTCAACGGGGCCTAACTCAACCTTGTACCCAAGACAAATCTACCCGGGTTAAGATTGTTTGTGTATGCTATTTACTGGGTTGCCAGTACGGCAATCCCAGTCGGGAAGTGAGTGGCATTTGTTGGGTGTTTTTTTTTCTTTTTCCGTGTCGATAAAAGTCTTCCCTGTCACTCCCCTGCTAAGTGGTGTCTTTTTGCATAGAACCTTCTGCTCGTATTTTCTTAGGATAGAGAGGGAAGTGGAAATGCGTAGATTTCTCTGGTGGACACAGTAGAATGATTAACTTAACCTGCAATGGCGTCGAAAGTTATGTAACGCGAATGGCGTTTTAGTGGATCTTTAAACAAAATATACCCTTATGGAGCTCAATAATGGAAAGTCAGTTGGATAAACTAGACAGGTGGTGAAAAACCAACACCAGGAATCTCAAAAGCGACGAGTAATGGACTTCGACAACAATCTATCGCCCGTCGAGCCGAAATCAAAGTGAGCTGTATTTCTAAAATAATGTTTTACCAAGTGTGCTGTTATGTAGAACACTGAAACCGAAATGGAAAATTCTCTGATAACTTATGGGTTCAACAAAGACAGAGAACGAATCGAACACCTTACGTGGATCTGTGATCAACTCGTCACAGTCTTCAGGTAAAAAAAATAATTGGAAATGTGACAGCCAAGAATTATTTGAAAGAAAGCTTGTCGTGTATTTTGTGCTTCATTATTCAATGAAAAGGTTCTCCATGTAAACGGTTTGACCCTGAAATTTAGTTTGTTGCAATATTGCGCATATTTGACACGACTGAGTTTCTTCTCTTCCCGCACGTAATGAAATAGAAGGGGTTTTTGCCTCTAATAGCAAATATGTTGTTTGTTTCAAAAAATTGTTCCCTGGAAAATGTGGCCTTTATGAATTCATTATGATTTATGACATGCGAGCTTAACTGGATAGCTTTTATGCAATAGTAAAGCATTTTCTTGTCAAAATGAGGTTAGCGTCTTTCTGGTGTGTTAACTGAATTAAATCGTGAGTTTGTATTTGCCGTCTGCCGCGTAACCTTGATTTCCACTCTCAAAATTACCTTCAGAACCTACTTTTTGCGTAGAATAAGCTCTTAGAATGATGTTCTTGTTTTGCATAAAGCAAGCCAACAAAATCTGTACCTTGCTGACTTTGCATTTGTTAGCGTTAATAGTATTTTCGGTCCGATGCTTCTGTTTTATTAGGGGTATATTGTTTTGGTCTCCCATCCAGATACTAATCCCGTCGAACAGCGTTAACTTCAGTGAACTTTGGTATTGCAAAGCTGTCAGATGCTCAGAGGGCACGCTTAAACTTGTGGTGAAAAGAAGTTGTGAGGGAACTTGAAAATTATCAACATGTCAGCCCAGAAGCCAATGTTTCTCGCTTCTCTTTTATTTGTTATTCTTCAGAGACTGGAATGCTGTAGTTCAATACCACACAATTCTAATTTTCTTTAACGTACCACAGGCAACCCAGTGTATGCTTCACGGAAGCATCTCCTTGCATTATAATGTAGCATTCATATTTTAAGGATATGGAAATACCTGGAACAAAAAAGTTCCATTCCCAAGGGGTCTGAATTGGGTACAACATTGAGTTAGCTGACTAGGTCAATAGACCACTTCGGAAAATACCATAATATTCTTTGTTTGTCCCCCCAAATTTTGCATAAGCATTGTTTCCACTTTCTCTTGGGACTTACAATGGTCCCAAGAGAAAACAAAAACAATGCTTATTCAAAATTTGGGGGTCAAACAAAGAGTATTATTGTATTTTCTGAAGTGGCCTATAGAGGCCACAATTCTCAAAATTGACATGACAAATCAAAGTCATTGTTCCGGTCGCATGAAATTTCATGGTCATTTTCTAACATAAAAACCTTTTTCATTTTTTGGGATAAAAAGGTTCTTTTGTAAGCCTAGGAGGTTCTTATATGCAGGGGTTTGCTGTATTGTGGGTTCAGTTGTGTCACCATGACTACCCCATTTGTATATTTACCAGGTAACAATTAAGGCGGAAATAGCCGCTTATAACCATAAACCATTTTCTTTCTTAATCCCAGCCTGCCCAATCAATGAAAATCAATATTAAGAGGAAGATTAAAGTGACTTGACTATGGACTTTCGTCGATTTTTATCGATCATAAATAATTGGCTGCCAATTACAATTGATCAATAGATATCAATAGCAATTAAGAGATCTTCAATTGTGACTATCGATTTTCAGCCATTAATAAGACAAATTTATATAAATCGATTGATGATTATCGATTATATCGATTTTATAGTGTAGTAATCGATGACTTATTATCATTGGTTGGGTATGCCGGGCTTAATATATATCTTGCAATAACCGGTTCTTGATAACAAAGAAATCTAGTGTTATGCAATGGTTAATGCAGTATTGTATAACAGAACAGTCAGAGATGCTCTGCTAAATAAGTCTTATGAAGCAAAATATTTCTACAGTATGAACAACATTAGCAAAAAAAAGCTAACTAAAAACCAGAAAAAAATCTGGCAATCATTGGGTATCTATTGTCACTGACAATTTAAAATCCAGTGGAGTACTTCACAGCTAAGGTTATGGGCAAGGAGAAGGGGAAGGGGAAAGATAATAAAAATAATAAGGTATAATGAGAACCATTTTAGGATGCCCAGCAGCCTACTAAAAACATTAACAAAAACATGCAATAATTGTAAAGCCTATTTGGATGTTAAGACAATTTTTTCTTATTTTATACTTTCACCTTTAGTTTTTGCAAATGAGTGATACATATAATTACAGTATATCTAAAGAATTATTTGTGGATTACTTTCTGTTGAGCTCTAGTATTTCACAAGTAATGAAAATAAAACCCACGTATATGGCATTTGTGAAAGTCTTCAAATTGCATGAGTGCAACCAAGATTTCTTTGAAAACCCTTGGGATTTAATGAAGAAAATACAAAGGCATTACTAACCAAATCCTTCACAAGTGTGACTTAACATTAAGAGGAACTACTACAGCAATGTTTTCTTTACCATTAGGAGTTCTTAAGTTATAATTTAACTCACCTACAACACAAACACTATCAATTCTTGAGACAGGAATGAAAGCTGCCACTGATTCAGCTTCAAATGAGGGCAGACACACTTGAATTGGTAAACCAAAATAAAACCTTGCATGTGGATGAACTTTATACCAGTGAACACAAGCAAAGGTGTATGGGAGGTCCAAAGTTGCACCATTAGAGGACTGGACAGTCACAGTGTGTTTGAAGAAGTATTGTATAATCCCTGCAAAAGAAAGAAAAAATATTGGTATGGTAGGTACATTATTTTGATAAGAACTAATAGGCTACACTGTATCATTTTCTAGTTTGGTTTCCCTTACAAATCACTTTTGTGCCAATGAATTACATGTATTTATAACAGTTCTAAAAAAGAGAAATGAGCCTGTCTACCTGGACTTTCAAAACTGTATTTTTTCACAATTAATATGACTTAAATTTACTGATATGATAGTACTGTCAATAATGGTCACAAACCTGCAAGTTTATGACTTTGTTACTTCAACAGTGAAAAATAAAACCTATTTAGAATATATTATAATGACACTGTTCGTGCATTTCTTCACCTTTAATCAAAAGTAAACTACACTGTAACAATATTCCCAATCCAAAGGTTCAAAAGAAAGTAAACTAGACAATATAAAAGTAAACGTAAAATCAAAACAAACAAAAAGAACATGCACTTTGATATGATAAAGGTTCAAGAATAAAAGAAATAATTCAGAAACCTTCTTTGATAGGTTTTCAATCATACTTTTATTGTACAAAGCATGCAAGACTAGAGAGCAGTATAATACCTTCACTTATCAGAGAAACCCACCTGGCCTTAGATCTTCTGAAGTTGTGTCTAATCCACTGGAACCATACCATCGAGCCATTATACAAGCAGATCGTTCACTTCGTGAATACCGGGAGTCAAGTTTCTGATCGTACAGCTGCAGCTGAGAGAACTGGCAACACAATTTGGGAACATAAACAATACAATCTTCTTTATGCAGAAAAGTGTACATTTTTGTCAAGGATTCAACTTCATTATCACTCATGTAAATTTCCTTGACTGGAGACGACACTCGAATGAAATGGTTGTCAAGGAAAGACAAATGAAAAAGGTCTGTTCCAGTACTAGCTTTAAGCTGGATACTCTTTCTGTACTCATCTGGTGTCATTGCCTTCTTCTTTGTCATTGCCAATGAGCCGCTGTCTACAGACACTAACATCTCTTTAAATCCAACAAACTCGATTGGCCAAGACATGTTCCTCACTTGCTGCCGCTCAATAAATTTTCTCATAAGTTGCACTTCAATCTGGTGGTTGTTCACATGCATAGCACCCAAAATGCCATTGTAACGTTCAAACGAAAAACACCAGAAGCCATAGACAGGACCAAAGTCAAGAATGCATTCACATAAATGGCAATGAAGATGCATGTTTGGCGTCACAACAGATGTACCATACAAGTCTTCAACAGTTCTGCAAAACTTGACGAGGAGCTCATCTGCAAGTTTTACTTCAGAAGTGTTGATAACTGTTGAACACAGTATGTGACAAGCCTTCACAAATAATTTCCAGCATTGGAGATGTCTGTCTGGTAAAACGTCCTTTAGAGCAAAGGTTGAAAATACCAATGCCCAGTTCTTAAACTGGTCAGCAGTAAAGCCTTTAAAGCTGGATGCAATCTTTGATGGAATTCTTCCAATACTAGAAGGAACTTTGAGCTTGTTTACTCGCTTTTGAAGCACTTTAAAGTCTTTTTCATCCAGCAAGTTTAACTCTTTCCACACCTTAAGCATTTTTCTTGTTGTGCCCAGCATCAAGTTGTGCATAGGATCAATGACAACAAAAGAAATAAAATCAAAATATGGAAGGTAAATCAAGGATGAGAATCGCACACCATAGGCACTCTCCTTTGTGTCACGTCCTTTCTTTGATGTTACTGTGTTTCGTACCCTCCATACATGCTCTCTATGCTCAGTGTTAGTACGCAAATTCCAGCTATCTCGATCGAATCCTGAGAAATCTTGTTTCTCTCAAAATGATCTTCTATGAAACTCCTTGGTACACTTGTTGCAACCTTTTCTTGCAGAGAATCCTAAGAAACCACAAAGTTTGCGAGATGCAGGAATGTCACAGCTGACACAAAGTACAGCTAGCTGACAAAATTTGGGTCCAGTTGAGGGGCAATCCAACCAAACGCCATCCCAGAAGTCCAATAGCTCATTCACCAGAGGGTCCAAAAATGGATTCACATCTCTGCTTGGTTCCTGTGGGCCAGGAATAATCCCTACAACTGCAATGTTTTCTTCTTTATTTCTTTCCTGTGGTGGCAAGTTCAGAAAACTTAAATAAATCACCCCAACACTGTATACAGAATCCTTGTATGGCTGAAACCAATCAAGATTCAACATACATCCGAAAGTGTTAGGGGCATCAAAGAAAGGCTCTCCTTTTCCATTCTTGAAATTTTTCCAGACCCTTCCATCATACACATCTCCAAGAAGGTTGATATCCCGAGGGTGCTTTTTATACTGCTCACATTTATCAGCAAATCCAGGCCGTTTAAGGAATTCTTGAAGGGTTTTCTTCACTGAACGGTAGCAGAAAACCCTCTTTGCTTTTAAAGTCAGCTCTCCATGTTTTGAACGTGTAGTTTTAAATAGAGATGCTCCACATGGTTTTCTCTGAGCTCTTTGTGGATGGCGTGGAAACTCTACAAAACTGCAACGCTCACCCTTCTTTCTTCCATTTACCAGAGTACGTACACATTC
Source organism: Montipora foliosa (assembly GCF_036669935.1). Lineage (NCBI taxonomy): Eukaryota > Metazoa > Cnidaria > Anthozoa > Scleractinia > Acroporidae > Montipora > Montipora foliosa. The sequence goes on along the minus strand of NC_090871.1, from coordinate 42,786,738 downwards.
CTCAGGTTTGTAACATGAACTGCACTTTGGACAAACAATGAACTTTTCAAAGTCATCCCTATTTACTCCTAAAAAGTTCCTTACCATATACAGTGACTTAGGCAGCAGGTCTGATATTAGTTTGAGTTTACTACAATGAAGCAACCTTGAGAAAAGTTCCAGCAGCCTTTTCAAAAAACAAAACAAAGTGCTCACTGCAGCATCTGGTAAGTTATGCATGATTTTCCAAGTCATAATGAAAATAATTACAAGTTTGATGAGTGAAGTGCTCAATAAAGATGATTTCTTGGATAGCACAGACTCATTCTCATTAGCAGCATTATCCTCATCAGATGACGTCATCAGGTTTTCAAACTGCAATTCTGCCTCATCATCAGTTTCTTCCTGGGACAAATGTTCAATAAAAGATGTTCAATAACTAAACTAGAAACTAAAAAATGCATAATTTATGACCCAAATATTTTGCTGTCCTTAATTAATATTTAACTTGGGCCAGGGTCTGAAATTAATTTTCTTCCTTAAAAGAAACCAAATGGTGACTAACCAAACAATTTTAGGTTGCCAGACTAATTTTGGTTGACAAATTTTACCCTTGTTTTATTTTTTCATCCACATTCAAATAGCAACGGATCTTGACAAAAATAATTATTATGAGCGTGACTTCAGTCACGTTAGACACCATTTTTTTCTTCTACACTGTACACTATGTTTTTATCCAAACCAGCTATACTTCTATTGAGGTAAGTTCGAATCATTCTCAATTCATACTGTAGCTTCCATAATACATACAAGGGCATACACTGTACATATATTCTCCACATACAAATTTTGTGACTGGTTTTGCATTGACTTGATGAGTTAAAAGGAAATGCACTCAAGTCAAACATCAGCAGCCAATCACAATAATTTACATAGTAAATTAAAGCTATACTTAAAGCCAAACTGTAACCAGAGCTAAAAATCAAAAGGGCAAAATTGACTTTGGATGTATCAACTATTGCAGCTGTGCAAGAACCATCAATATATGAAACATCCTTCTTTAAAATCAATCAATAAAGAAATAAGTAAATGTAAGGTTGACTTACATAAAAGTCTTCCACACTGTCTGTTGACTCGGCAGCAGAATTACAATCATCCACTGACACATCTAACATAAAAATTAATAAATAGGACATAAATTCTCATATTCTAGTCAAATAATTTTGAGTGAACAAGAGGGACCAAATGTTTTGATTCCGGAGTCGCCATCTCACATGCACTCAACCTTCCGTTATTACTAGCAAAAAATTATTATAAGCACTTATACATACACCGCAGATAATAATTTTATTCAGATATTAAAGCTTTGACAATCAATGAAACTCAGATGACAATCAATGCTCACCCATATCAAAGAATACAATGATGTTGATAATTGGTGAATAATTTAATTTGTTATTTTTTGTGATTTCGATGGTCATTGATTATTGAACGCCTGATCCTCAATTGATTAAATCATTCAAAGAATAAAATCGATTCTGCAATTGATTGCGACTTTAAGTCCATCAAATTGTTTCACTGCTTTCAGTTTTTATAATTTCAACAAGTAGCAGTGGCACTTCCAAGACTTTTCAGTTTGGGGGTGCAGGGATGGCGCAGTGGTGAGAGCACTCGTCTCCCACCAATGTGGCCCTGGTTCCATTCCTAGAGTCATGCGTTTAGTTTGTTGGTTCTCTACTCTGCACCAAGAGGTTTTCTCCGGGTACTCTCGTTTCCCCTCTCCCCCCCCCCAAAAAAAAAAGGAACAAAATTTTAATGTCAGTTTATGGTATCCTCAATTAGTGCTCCAGCACTAAAACAACTAGACACCTAAAGTTCCTTTCCTTTGCTTTCCAGAAACAGTAACTTTCTTGTATGTTTTTGTTTACCAGGTTTATACAATGTATCAGGCAAAATTAATGAATGAAACCAATACATGCAATCGAAAAGGTGAATATAAATAATTTTAATCTTTTTCCATCAGTCTGACTAGTGAAAACCCTCAGCTGCAGTACCAAATATACTCTCTACATGGTAATTCTAATTACTTTCATTGTCTACCTGCATGATAATTCATGTATACTTAGAAAGCAGAAAACTCAAGCTTATATATGCTGATGAAAAGCTTACCAAGGTCTTCTGGATTTTCAGTGGAAAGCCCAGCAAATTTTGCAGGGGATTCAGGGTATTCATCACTTGAATAGTGAAATTCCAGGTCACTTGAATCAGAATGGAAATCGATATCTTGCCTTTGCAATACATTGGGTGTATCTATAAGCGAAAAATAAGCTTAATGTTAAATCTGGTTAAATACAGCCGCAGCTTTTATAGATGGGAGAGCAGATCAAACACAAACAACACTTTGTTGATTAATATAAGACATGCGCTTTACCTGTTATCACTGTTGTCTTCCTTCGTTTGTGTGCATTGTAAGTCCGGATTGAGACTAAACGATCACAATGTTCGCACAATCGCTTTTTCGTTGTCGAACTATGTGCACTTTTATCATTCGCGGGAGACTTGTTACATGTAGGAGCCATTAATCACTTTTCTAAGTTACACTGTAGATGACATCGAGAAGAAAAGTTGGAATAAACAGAGGTAGGGAGGCCTGGCTACATAGCTGAAGCGGCAGCTTTGAATGATGGGCTTGTGGCGGGAAATCAATGGTATTACGGATTTATCACGAAACCGTATTTTTCAGTTAAGCGTGCTCCTATCGTAGTCTTGTTTGATTTCGCAAACATGTCTCAAACTTTCAGCTCGTTAAACTGCGGTAGAGCTAGCAATTTTTATTCAGCGCCTTCAACTCCGACTTGTTCGAGCAGTTTGAGTTCGAGAGCAAGTTCTATTAACAACAGATTGAATCGATCTTCGTCAAGTTCTGCTAACCGGTCTAGCGACTCTACTCCATTGTCCTCACGAGAGAACCGGGAAACAATGCAACAAGTAATCGCTGGTCTTGCAGCCTGCCAAAGAACCGTAGAGGAACTTCTACAGTCCGTGAAAAGTTCAAACGAGCGGATCGAAAAGCTGACAGACAAAGTAAATGCCCTTGACGACAAAGTGAAGACTTTATCACACACCGATCTGGAAGACGCTGATGAGTCTAGAAGTGGTAATGGACGCGCAAAAAAGAGAAAGAGGCCTAAATCATCTCTTGTCGTTCAAGTAAGTATACTTGTTATCGTAATGAATGGCTCAGTAACTTCGAAACACCGGAAACCGGTGTTGGGTCACGCTGCACGGCAATCAGTCTCATTGATTCCAACATGAAAGGTTTACCGCTAAGCCGACATGATCGCGTCGTTGAGTTAAAAATGGTAAATGATTACATTTTCAAGGCTTTAGGGCTAAAATCTGTTTTAGATCTTAAAACGTAAGTTAAAAATTCAAATCTGTGATCCTTTGGCGTTGTTACCCAGGTGAGAAATTTTTTTGATTAAAAATGAAGCTGACACTTTTGTTATGGAAGCACAGCCTAATCTTGGTTTCCATAAGATCGCAAATGATCGCGGATTGCAGATCTCAAAAGATTGCAAGAAGGTTTTATATGATCGCAAACAATCGCAAAGCAAAGTTTTTATTGCACATTTTAGTCGGAGGAAATATAGAGAGCTTAGGCGCGCGATGATGGCAACCGGAAGTCAACTGTTTTGCTGTTAACTTGTCTTCACCACATCATTTCTATTGTTAAGTATTTCTTGACTAGTAGAGGACGATTAGTTTGAGAACGTGGGAGAGACCACTGACCAGGCATGCGAAACGGTAACTTCCGGTTTCTGTACGTTTCATGTTAGACGCGCGCCAAAACGGTCGCGGAAGCTTTTGTTTCTAGAAAACGTTGGACTGTGATTGCCGCATCTCATGGGATGCGTTTCTACAGTTGAGCCCAAGTCCTTAAAAAGTCTGGCGTTCGGGTCAACACAAGAAGTTCTTATCGAAGGTCATTGTGATTTTCTTGGCTTCTTGGCTTGTTTCTGCGTTTTCGAGTTCGAGTACATGGTATATGGATGTGTTTAAAGTTTGTTCCATTACTTTCAGGTGTCAGTTTTTTTTTTATTATAAAACGTTACTGGTTTTGCCATTATTTATTGCTATGACAATGACATAAACATCATTTTGATGCTTCTTGGGATTGTAGTTTTGAATTAAAAAGTGTTCTTTTTTTGCACCTTAATTTTTTCTACAGTAGGTTCCTCAAACCAAACGCCAAGGTAGTCCTATTCTAACAATGATTTATTCTGATTTTTTCAAGCTATCGATTTTGAGGTAAATT
>NC_090871.1:42758526-42775400 GCF_036669935.1 Montipora foliosa | reverse complement strand
TAACTCAGCTACAACACAACACTATCAATTCGTGAGACAGGAATGAAAGCTGCCACTGATTCAGCTTCAAATGAGGGGCAGACACACTGAATTGGTAAACCAAAATAAACCTTGCATGTGGATGAACTTTATACCTGTGAACACAAGCAAAGGTGTATGGGAGGTCCAAAGTTGCACCATTAGAGGACTGGACAGTCACAGTGTGTTTGTAAGAAGTATTGTATAATCCCTGCAAAAGAAAGAAAAAATATTGGTATGGTAGGTACATTATTTTGATAAGAACTAATAGGCTACACTGTATCATTTTCTAGTTTGGTTTCCCTTACAAATCACTTTTGTGCCAATGAATTACATGTATTTATAACAGTTCTAAAAAAGAGAAATGAGCCTGTCTACCTGGACTTTCAAAACTGTATTTTTCACAATTAATATGACTTAAATTTACTGCATATGATAGTACTGTCAATAATGGTCACAAACCTGCAAGTTTATGACTTTGTTACTTCAACAGTGAAAAAATAAAACCTATTTAGAATATATTATAATGACACTGTTACGTGCATTTCTTCACCTTTATCAAAAGTAAACTACACTGTAACAATATTCCCAATCCAAAGGTTCAAAAGAAAGTAAAACTAGACAATATAAAAGTAAACGTTAAAATCAAAACAAACAAAAAGAACATGCACTTTGATATGATAAAGGTTCAAAGAATAAAAGAAATAATTCAGAAACCTTCTTTGATAGGTTTTCAATCATACTTTTATTGTACACAGCATGCAAGACTAGAGAGCAGTATAATACCTTCACTTATCAGAGAAACCCACCTGGCCTTAGATCTTCTGAAGTTGTGTCTAATCCACTGGAACCATACCATCGAGCCATTATACAAGCAGATCGTTCACCTTCGTGAATACCGGGAGTCAAGTTTTCTGATCGTAACAGCTGCAGCTGAGAGAACTGGCAACACAATTTGGGAACATAAACAATACAATCTTCTTTATGCAGAAAAGTGTACATTTTTGTCAAGGATCAACTTCATTATCACTCATGGTAAATTTCCTTGACTGGAGACGACAACTCGAATGAAATGGTTGTCAAGGAAAGACAAATGAAAAAGGTCTGTTCCAGTACTAGCTTTAAGCTGGATACTCTTCTGTACTCATCTGGTGTCATTGCCTTCTTCTTTGTCATTGCCAATGAGCCGCTGTCTACAGACACTAACATCTCTTTAAATCCAACAAACTCGATTGGCCCAAGACATGTTCCTCACTTGCTGCCGCTCAATAAATTTTCTCATAAGTTGCACTTCAATCTGGTGGTGTTCACATGCATAGCACCCAAAATGCCATTGTAACGTTCAAACGAAAAACACCAGAAGCCATAGACAGGACCAAAGTCAAGAATGCATTCACATAAATGGCAATGAAGATGCATGTTTGGCGTCACAACAGATGTACCATACAAGTCTTCAACAGTTCTGCAAAACTTGACGAGGAGCTCATCTGCAAGTTTTACTTCAGAAGTGTTGATAACTGTTGAACACAGTATGTGACAAGCCTTCACAAATAATTTCCAGCATTGGAGATGTCTGTCTGGTAAAACGTCCTTTAGAGCAAAGGTTGAAAATACCAATGCCCAGTTCTTAAACTGGTCAGCAGTAAAGCCTTTAAAGCTGGATGCAATCTTTGATGGAATTCTTCCAATACTAGAAGGAACTTTGAGCTTGTTTACTCGCTTTTGAAGCACTTTAAAGTCTTTTTCATCCAGCAAGTTTAACTCTTTCCACACCTTAAGCATTTTTCTTGTTGTGCCCAGCATCAAGTTGTGCATAGGATCATGACAACAAAAGAAATAAAATCAAAATATGGAAGGTAAATCAAGGATGAGAATCGCACACCATAGGCACTCTCCTTTGTGTCACGTCCTTTCTTTGATGTTACTGTGTTTCGTACCCTCCATACATGCTCTCTATGCTCAGTGTTAGTACGCAAATTCCAGCTATCTCGATCGAATCCTGAGAAATCTTGTTTCTCTCAAAATGATCTTCTATGAAACTCCTTGGTACACTTGTTGCAACCTTTTCTTGCAGAGAATCCTAAGAAACCACAAAGTTTGCGAGATGCAGGAATGTCACAGCTGACACAAAGTACAGCTAGCTGACAAAATTTGGGTCCAGTTGAGGGGCAATCCAACCAAACGCCATCCCAGAAGTCCAATAGCTCATTCACCAGAGGGTCCAAAAATGGATTCACATCTCTGCTTGGTTCCTGTGGGCCAGGAATAATCCCTACAACTGCAATGTTTTCTTCTTTATTTCTTTCCTGTGGTGGCAAGTTCAGAAAACTTAAATAAATCACCCCAACACTGTATACAGAATCCTTGTATGGCTGAAACCAATCAAGATTCAACATACATCCGAAAGTGTTAGGGGCATCAAAGAAAGGCTCTCCTTTTCCATTCTTGAAATTTTTCCAGACCCTTCCATCATACACATCTCCAAGAAGGTTGATATCCCGAGGGTGCTTTTTATACTGCTCACATTTATCAGCAAATCCAGGCCGTTTAAGGAATTCTTGAAGGGTTTTCTTCACTGAACGGTAGCAGAAAACCCTCTTTGCTTTTAAAGTCAGCTCTCCATGTTTTGAACGTGTAGTTTTAATAGAGATGCTCCACATGGTTTTCTCTGAGCTCTTTGTGGATGGCGTGGAAACTCTACAAAACTGCAACGCTCACCCTTCTTTCTTCCATTTACCAGAGTACGTACACATTCCTCAGGTTTGTAACATGAACTGCACTTTGGACAAACAATGAACTTTTCAAAGTCATCCCTATTTACTCCTAAAAAGTTCCTTACCATATACAGTGACTTAGGCAGCAGGTCTGATATTAGTTTGAGTTTACTACAATGAAGCAACCTTGAGAAAAGTTCCAGCAGCCTTTTCAAAAAACAAAACAAAGTGCTCACTGCAGCATCTGGTAAGTTATGCATGATTTTCCAAGTCATAATGAAAATAATTACAAGTTTGATGAGTGAAGTGCTCAATAAAGATGATTTCTTGGATAGCACAGACTCATTCTCATTAGCAGCATTATCCTCATCAGATGACGTCATCAGGTTTTCAAACTGCAATTCTGCCTCATCATCAGTTTCTTCCTGGGACAAATGTTCAATAAAAGATGTTCAATAACTAAACTAGAAACTAAAAAATGCATAATTTATGACCCAATATTTTGCTGTCCTTAATTAATATTTAACTTGGGCCAGGGTCTGAAATTAATTTTCTTCCTTAAAAGAAACCAAATGGTGACTAACCAAACAATTTTAGGTTGCCAGACTAATTTTGGTTGACAAATTTTACCCTTGTTTTATTTTTTTCATCCACATTCAAATAGCAACGCGGATCTTGACAAAAATAATTATTATGAGCGTGACTTCAGTCACGTTAGACACCATTTTTTTCTTCTACACTGTACACTATGTTTTTATCCAAACCAGCTATACTTCTATTGAGGTAAGTTCGAATCATTCTCAATTCATACTGTAGCTTCCATAATACATACAAGGGCATACACTGTACATATATTCTCCACATACAAATTTTGTGACTGGTTTTGCATTGACTTGATGAGTTAAAAGGAAATGCACTCAAGTCAAACATCAGCAGCCAATCACAATAATTTACATAGTAAATTAAAGCTATACTTAAAGCCAAACTGTAACCAGAGCTAAAAATCAAAAGGGCAAAATTGACTTTGGATGTATCAACTATTGCAGCTGTGCAAGAACCATCAATATATGAAACATCCTTCTTTAAAATCAATCAATAAAGAAATAAGTAAATGTAAGGTTGACTTACATAAAAGTCTTCCACACTGTCTGTTGACTCGGCAGCAGAATTACAATCATCCACTGACACATCTAACATAAAAATTAATAAATAGGACATAAATTCTCATATTCTAGTCAAATAATTTTGAGTGAACAAGAGGGACCAAATGTTTTGATTCCGGAGTCGCCATCTCACATGCACTCAACCTTCCGTTATTACTAGCAAAAAATTATTATAAGCACTTATACATACACCGCAGATAATAATTTTATTCAGATATTAAAGCTTTGACAATCAATGAAACTCAGATGACAATCAATGCTCACCCATATCAAAGAATACAATGATGTTGATAATTGGTGAATAATTTAATTTGTTATTTTTGTGATTTCGATGGTCATTGATTATTGAACGCCTGATCCTCAATTGATTAAATCATTCAAAGAATAAAATCGATTCTGCAATTGATTGCGACTTTAAGTCCATCAAATTGTTTCACTGCTTTCAGTTTTTATAATTTCAACAAGTAGCAGTGGCACTTCCAAGACTTTTCAGTTTGGGGGTGCAGGGATGGCGCAGTGGTGAGAGCACTCGTCTCCCACCAATGTGGCCCTGGTTCCATTCCTAGAGTCATGCGTTTAGTTTGTTGGTTCTCTACTCTGCACCAAGAGGTTTTCTCCGGGTACTCTCGTTTCCCCTCTCCCCCCCCCCCCAAAAAAAAGGAACAAAAAATTAATTTCAGTTTATGGTATCCTCAATTAGTGCTCCAGCACTAAAACAACTAGACACCTAAAGTTCCTTTCCTTTGCTTTCCAGAAACAGTAACTTTCTTGTATGTTTTTGTTTACCAGGTTTATACAATGTATCAGGCAAAATTAATGAATGAAACCAATACATGCAATCGAAAAGGTGAATATAAATAATTTTAATCTTTTTCCATCAGTCTGACTAGTGAAAACCCTCAGCTGCAGTACCAAAATATACTCTCTACATGGTAATTCTAATTACTTTCATTGTCTACCTGCATGATAATTCATGTATACTTAGAAAGCAGAAAACTCAAGCTTATATATGCTGATGAAAAGCTTACCAAGGTCTTCTGGATTTTCAGTGGAAAGCCCAGCAAATTTTGCAGGGGATTCAGGGTATTCATCACTTGAATAGTGAAATTCCAGGTCACTTGAATCAGAATGGAAATCGATATCTTGCCTTTGCAATACATTGGGTGTATCTATAAGCGAAAAATAAGCTTAATGTTAAATCTGGTTAAATACAGCCGCAGCTTTTATAGATGGGAGAGCAGATCAAACACAAACAACACTTTGTTGATTAATATAAGACATGCGCTTTACCTGTTATCACTGTTGTCTTCCTTCGTTTGTGTGCATTGTAAGTCCGGATTGAGACTAAACGATCACAATGTTCGCACAATCGCTTTTTCGTTGTCGAACTATGTGCACTTTTATCATTCGCGGGAGACTTGTTACATGTAGGAGCCATTAATCACTTTTCTAAGTTACACTGTAGATGACATCGAGAAGAAAAGTTGGAATAAACAGAGGTAGGGAGGCCTGGCTACATAGCTGAAGCGGCAGCTTTGAATGATGGGCTTGTGGCGGGAAATCAATGGTATTACGGATTTATCACGAAACCGTATTTTTCAGTTAAGCGTGCTCCTATCGTAGTCTTGTTTGATTTCGCAAACATGTCTCAAACTTTCAGCTCGTTAAACTGCGGTAGAGCTAGCAATTTTTATTCAGCGCCTTCAACTCCGACTTGTTCGAGCAGTTTGAGTTCGAGAGCAAGTTCTATTAACAACAGATTGAATCGATCTTCGTCAAGTTCTGCTAACCGGTCTAGCGACTCTACTCCATTGTCCTCACGAGAGAACCGGGAAACAATGCAACAAGTAATCGCTGGTCTTGCAGCCTGCCAAAGAACCGTAGAGGAACTTCTACAGTCCGTGAAAAGTTCAAACGAGCGGATCGAAAAGCTGACAGACAAAGTAAATGCCCTTGACGACAAAGTGAAGACTTTATCACACACCGATCTGGAAGACGCTGATGAGTCTAGAAGTGGTAATGGACGCGCAAAAAAGAGAAAGAGGCCTAAATCATCTCTTGTCGTTCAAGTAAGTATACTTGTTATCGTAATGAATGGCTCAGTAACTTCGAAACACCGGAAACCGGTGTTGGGTCACGCTGCACGCAATCAGTCTCATTGATTCCAACATGAAAGGTTTACCGCTAAGCCGACATGATCGCGTCGTTGAGTAAAAATGGTAAATGATTACATTTTCAAGGCTTTAGGGCTAAAATCTGTTTTAGATCTTAAAACGTAAGTTAAAAATTCAAATCTGTGATCCTTTGGCGTTGTTACCCAGGTGAGAAATTTTTTTTGATTAAAAATGAAGCTGACACTTTTGTTATGGAAGCACAGCCTAAATCTTGGTTTCCATAAGATCGCAAATGATCGCGGATTGCAGATCTCAAAAGATTGCAAAGAAGGTTTTCATATGATCGCAAACAATCGCAAAGCAAAGTTTTTATTGCACATTTTAGTCGGAGGAAATATAGAGAGCTTAGGCGCGCGATGATGGCAACCGGAAGTCAACTGTTTTGCTGTTTAACTTGTCTTCACACCACCTCATTTCTATTGTTAAGTATTTTTTGACTAGTAGAGACGATTAGTTTGAGAACGTGGGAGAGACCACTGACCAGGCATGCGAAACGTTCACTTCCTGTTTCTGTACGTTTCATGTTAGAGCAGCGCCAAACGGTCGCGGAAGCTTTTGTTTCTAGAAAACGTGACTGTGATTGCCGCATCTCATGGGATGCGTTTCTACAGTTGAGCCCAAGTCTTAAAAGTCTGGCTTTCGGGTCAACACAAGAAGTTCTTATCGAAGGTCATTGTGATTTCTTGCTTCTTGGCTGTTTCTTTCGTTTTTTTCGAGTAATGGTATATGGATGTGTTAAAGTTTCGTCATACTTTCCAGGTGTCAGTTTTTTTTTATAACGTTCTTGTTTTGCCAGTATTTATGCTATGACAATGACATAAACATCATTTTGATGCTTCTTGGATGTAGTTTTGAATTAAAAAAGTGTTCTTTTTTTTGAACCTTAATTTTTTCTACATTAGGTTCTCAAACCAAACGCAGGTAGTCCTATTCTAACAATGATTATTCTGATTTTTTCAAGCTATCGATTTTGAGGTAAATTATTTTCCATCATTGTTGTCGCCCTCCGATAATTCGTTTTCTCTAAAAACTCCGAGTGTCGACATTGCTCTCAACCTGTTGAAAAAGTCGATGAAAAGAAAACCACTGAACTTGACAAGATCCCTAGTAAGTTATTAAAAATGGCAGCTAGTATTGTTGCACCCTCACTAACAGACATACTCACAAAATCAATCCTCACGGGAATCTATCCAACTGAATGGAAATTGGCTACGGTGACATTGATCTTTACAAAAGGCTTAAAATCAGACCTAGATAATTATCGCCTGATCTCCGTTATCCCGCTAGCCTCAAAAGTGCTTGGAAAACTTGTCTATGACCAACTTTATCATTACTTAAAATGATAATAAACTGCTATCAACTTACCAGTCAGGGTTGCGTTCCTTACATAGAACCCTCAAAGCTTTGCTTGTGAGCCGACAAATAGCGGGTATGTTAACATCGACAATGGCTTCCTGAATGGAGTCGTTTTCATTGACCTTAAAAAGGTATTCGACACCATCGACCATGAAATCATTCTCCGCATGATTTCATACTTTGGGGCCGACCAGGCAACTATCATTTGGTTTCAATTGCGCCTACACAATCGGACCCAAAGATGTAATGTAAATGGAAGATTGTCATCTCCTCGCATTATTACTTGTGGGGTTCCGCAAGGCAGCATATTAAGTCCCTTCCTTTTTTTAATGTATATTAACGATCTTCCTAAGTGCCTCCGCGAGGCTTCCCTGAGAATGTTCGCTGACGATACCAATATAACCCTAACTGCAAAAACTCTCTAGCAATAACTCCTGAACTTATCAAACCTGTGACGAGACCTTAAAAAAATAACAACCTCAAATGTACGCAACTATTGAGGGCTGCTTTCCATTCAACGACCGTAGTTTGTCTTCTGAGAAAAACGTAAATTCTGGATAGGAACTTATTAATAATTTTCTCGCATTTCGCGCGCTAAATCTCTTACTCTTCTGACTTCTATATATCTGGTCGAATGTTGACTCGCAAGCCTCGTTTCTGCGCGCTCTGAAACGAACACTTCTGCAATGAAGGCTGAACTGTGAAAACAGCCATATTAAGGCTATGAAAGTAAATATGCGTTTGTTTTGCATTTGCATTGCTTCGTTCTGAGTGACTGGCCAGCAAAATTCGCGCAACTTCCTCAACGATCCGCGATTGTCTGCGATCATATGAAAAACGAGTCTTAACTGAACCAAGTCTACTTTACAAACGTAGTTTACGGAGCCAAAGTTAACAGAGTAAGGATAACACACGCTTTTCCATGAATTAATTTTGCCTCGTTATCAGTTTACAACATTTTTCTCAGTTTCACAGCTTGTATTTGGTCGTCTGTTTTTAGGAGGAAGTTCACAAGCTGCACAACAGCAGAGATACCACCAAGCAGTACAGAGGAAAGGAAGTGTGAGTAATTCTTTTAAAAACTTGAACCATTGTTCAATCGGCAGGTAATTTTTTAAGTAGCTTACGTTCATACTATATTTCAACATAACGTTCTCATCACTCTCCGTATTCTTATTCCGGAATAGGGTCAATCGAACGCACCCTTAGGGCCGATTTACACGGCACGATTTTTGTCGCATGCAACAAGCTCACGACGGGCCTACATGTACGACATAACTTACAATTGCCGCAGCGTTTTAAAACATGTTTTAAAATGCTACGACATTATTCCTGACGTACACAACAATTGTAAGTCATGTCGCGGGCCTGTCGTAAGCCGTTGTCGCATGCGACAAAAATCGTACCGTGTAAATCGGCCCTTAGGTTACTCATCGACTCTTGTACGTTTTCGGGTACCGGCATCAACTCTTCTGTTTTCCCGCCAAGTAATCGACTCTTGCGCGCTGTCGGTTAATTTAATGTCATTTGGCCCAGCGTTTTTGTTCTTTGAGCAGTAATTTAAAAAATTCCAACGAAATAACCTGCACAGTTAGAAAGAAATCCTTGCTTAGGTGCGTTATAATCTTCTCTCAATCATCACAACTTGATTACGCACTCTGAATTTCCAGCTCATTCAATAGTTTTACAGTATGTAACAGGCACTACATGAAATGAAATATAAATTAATGGGAAAGGGGTAAGAAAAATAGGTTTCCTCGATTGTCTCCCCAAAATAAAAATTGTCAATATTTTGTTTCGTACGGAAACATTTCCTACGCCGCTGGTACTGTACTGCAGACAATCTTATACTTTTTTCACCATTGTAGGGTCAGCAGTGTTCACAACAAAAAGGTCACTCAGCTTATTGTAGAAGAGCTTTGTCACCAACCGGGAAGAGGATTTGCCAGAGCTGTTGTTGAAAGTAGGTAACAATGCAGCATACAGTACAGCAAGTCCGCAAAGTTCAATCACTATTGTAAACTTGAAAAAAATGACACCTACTTGGACTAACAAATTCCTTGTTTCTTTGCAGAAACAGCCAAAAAGTACCATGAACACATCCGCAGAAGTGCCTTGGGAAAAATTACTGACGAGATTAGAATGAAGAAGAGAATAAACCTTAGAAAAGAGAGGGTAAGCGATATTTTTACATCTGTCCGCGCACGAAAAGAACTCTACAAAGTTACTCATTCCGTCTGCCCATGACGTAACTATTACTTTATCCTACACATTAGGGCACATGCTGTCAAGTTCAAACATGACATTTATTTGCGGTTTTTTTTATAGTGCATTTTTTTGTTTCGTTTGAAAAGCTTTCCTCTTTCCTGTGAAACATATCAATACTCCTTTTCTTACGGTACATGTATATACGTATATTTATCCAAACCGTCTTAACATCCTTCTATAACTAAGTCATCTTAGTCAATCCGTACTAAAGACAAGCTTTCCTTTTTTGCCATAGAAATACGAAAGGAGAAAGTGCCAGGTAAAGGATGAAAAGGAGGCCCACGCCTTTTCAAAATTGACGAAAGAACACATGTCTACGGACGATGATGCTAACAGTAGTGAAGGTGAAGAGGGATGGGTTTCAAGGCCCCCTAGTTACAGAAGTCAATTGCTGACTCACTTTCTAAACAAGTAAGTAATACTGAAAAATACAATAAAAAGGAAAACGAAAAGTCCTGTATCAACTTAAACTATTGAGAAGAATTGCAAACAGTAGAAATAGTAGTAATAGGCCATTCTCACAACACTCACTGCGCTACGGTTACCTGGCTATCCCAGACAATTTCTACATAGTAAAACGATCAAGCGAAATACAGAAAATGCTTTTTAAAGAATACCAGTAGGCGCAAAACTCTGGAATGAGATGATATATACGTGATTATTTCCAAGGTAATGTCCAAGGGATAACAGCTTTTAATTTAAAAATTTTATTTATTGTTATTCTTTACTTATTGTAAACGTCTTCTGCGTTTAAATATGAATTAATAATTAATATAATTTTCAGCGGTGAATATAAGAATTCGGTGTTATATTCACCGCACTACCCGATAAGGCTTGACTCTGAGGCCATGAGGGCGAGAGGAATAATTGTTTTATTAAAATCCAACTAGCTGGTCAAAAAAATATCGAGACAAAACATCTTTCGCTAGTTAAAGCTAGGCTTCTTAAACAATTTTATTCCGCAGGCTAATTTCGTTATCGTTGCTGTGGTCATATCAACGTATTTCTCTTTTCTTTAGACTCGATAAGAGATACCAAAAAGCTGAGAGCTCAGTAAACAAGCGATGGAAGAGAACAAACGCAAGACAAGGGGAGAAATCGGAAAAAGAGCCTCCAAACGGTACGCCCAAGTGGGCACTTTCCGATGAGTGGAAGGCCCTCCTTGAACAAAGAAAGGAGGAGGCGCAGAGGTATGTTAAATGTTTCATGCACTTGACTACTGAAAACAAAAACAAAAAATAAAAGGACGTCGATATATATCTTATCTAGCCGGCCGGCCGGCCGGCCTTCGACGTTCTTTTTCCATAAATCTCTCTTCAAAAACAGGAAAGTGGCACGATTTATTTATCGACTATAGCTTCTATTAGAAATTAATTAAACAAACAATGCACAAAACAACAAAAAAATATAAGTCGAATTTGATTTGCGCTCTAGTTAACAATTTCAAATAACTTCATTATGTTTCAATGAGTTAAACAACGTCAACTTTCATTGGCAGAAACGATGCAGATTCCGAAGAGGAGGAAGATGACAACATGAGGGAAGAGGAAGCGGAAGATGGCGAAAGTTCAGGAGAGGATACTGAATGGGAAGAGACAGAAAATTAGCCTAGTTTTACTAGGGTTCATTGCACAATTTCACAAAGAGATAGGAAATTAGATTTGTTAATTTTTCATTGTATGATTTCACAAAGACATGGAACGTTAGGCTTGTTGTAATAGGTGCAGTTTGTTTCTTAAAAAAAAAAAGACATTTAGGTTTCTCCTTTTATCATGTTTATAATAAGATTTTGAAATGATGGTAAATTAGGTTGAATACAACATTACAGTTGGATTTCTATATTTCATGATGTTTCTGTGACGAAAGGTGCTATTTGATATAAATAAAGCAAAATATTTCATTCATTTAAAAAACTTGCTTATCTTCTACATTCATAGTTTAGGCAATGCGCTCTTTTCTCTTTTTCTAAGGCCCCGTTCAGATTAGGTGCCCGTTACCAGGAACGGGTACTTGTCTGAACACGCTTTCGTCAGTTCCCGAGCTTTCTCCCCTGCTTCTCTGCGTTTCAGTCACGACAACGGTGGCCGGTGCAAAGTGGACGAAGAAAGAAATAATTGCATTGTTAGAACTGGGGTGTCTGAACAACTTCCAGTTTAGTGCCCGGACAAGGTGTGGTTGAACGGTCATCTAGTCTCAATGGGGCCTAACACCTCTCTCGCTACATCTACACAGCCTTGAACATCCTTTATCCCTCTATTTAGGTCCCAAGATTCCATTTATATTTCGGATTGTGGGAGGTTGGGTAACATTATAATGTCTATATTACATTTGAGAATAAAAAGCAGTGTCCTGAATGCAAGGAGTAAAAACAAAAAAAAGATATGAGTCCGTAACACAGTAGGCGCTCCCAGTATATATCCTTCTTTTCGCAGTATATACTGATATGAACCCTGAACTATAAGGAATCCACCAAAGAGTTTTAGAATCCGTATACATACCTGCTATACAATTCCAGTATACCTTATGACTCACACAGTATACATAATGTATACTGACATGTATACTGAAATATAAGGAATTATGCTACATATGTATACGGTCCTGCTATTTTCTTGGCATACCCTGACGTATACTGGTTATTATGCAGACCTTGCACATCCTTATACTTACCGTATACCACAATGTATACTGACTGTATACGCCCCAAGTAAGGGTCCGTATACAGCATATTTTACACAGTGATATTGCCCCTAATGGTCTGATCCATTCGCCAAATTTCAAGTCGGTGGTATTGGTTATAAATGCTATTTCCCTTGATTTGGAAACATCGAAGGCGCAAATTGATTCTGGCGGGAAAAACCGGTGCGATCAACCTTCAAGAATCCTCATCGATTCACTCCAGGCGGAGTTGAGCACTCTTCAAGACCAGATTAAAAAGCTTGAGTCCCAAATAGAAGAGAAAAGTCCAGGTGATTTAATCTCGCTGTCTGCACCATCTCCAGTATCTACGAAGTCTTGTTGTTTTTCACCGACAACATCATCGCCATCGTCAAGTGCAAGTAGCAGTTCAATTGAAGACATCAAAAGCATGATGATGGGGTCAACTATTAAAAGAAGGAAAATAGCAAAGTATTGCAGAGATGTGATGGCTTCCCTCAACGAAGTTAGTGAGAAGTATCGAAAGTCTTTGTCTTCTGTGTTGGGCAATGCGTTCGTTTTCTGAAATAAAGAGGAAAAAGGGTATGTAAGAGGTACAATTTCGGAGGTCGTTGACTTGGTCATGGACGCCCAGGGCACCAAGGCTTATCTGAGCTTTTATCATCATCAACGTATGACCGTATTGTAAAATCCATGCGAGTTCCAGATTGGGCACTTTTGTATTTTAAGCTTCAATCGAGGCTTCCAGACTCAGCATGGCAGACGTTGCTCAATTTGACACAGCTCGGAAAGAGTGAGGTGAGTACTTTTACTTGACTATTTCTTGAATGAGACAACCTTGTAAATATTTACCAACGAATCTTTGTCTATGTTATATGCGTAGCGTATAAGCCAAAAAAAAGGAAATCATGAAAGGTAAATTAAGAAAAAAAAAACCTTTTTCACCACTCTTTCTCAATATGGTCTCCCATCCAATTCTAAACCCTGCTCAATAGGGCTTAACTTGGATCATCGAAGTGGCAATGTAGATCTTTTGATAAAGTTCAGCAGTGATGTGGTTGTCATAGTGATCTCAGATTTATACAGACAATAAAATAACAGGTTTTACTCAGCATTTTAATAAGTTGGGAGATTTGCCTATAGCAATTAAGCATCAAGGCATATCTTTTGAACATGAAGTAACAGTAGGACAAGGAAGTCCTATAATGATTACTTTTGAAGGAATTTTATTGCCTGTTGCTATCAATCATTCTTGTTTCGAAATCAGATGACATTCCTGTTCTACTCACTAAAAATGAGATCACAGCCATCAAGAAGCTTGTCTTCTCAGTTGTGAGGAAAACTCTGAAGATTGACAAGATGAATGTGGAATTTGATGCATGTGATGTGGTTTTATCTGCAGTGTTGGTTTGGGCCATCCGTGAGCAACGCCTCATATCCAGTGAAGCTGAGGATATGGAATTTAATATTAAGCTTGATGGTCGTCCTCTTGGAGGTGTGTTCAAAAAATTTTGTTGTCAAAGAATTGTACAATGAGATTAGTTTTGAGTTACTTGGGATTATTTCCAAAATTGGTGGCTTTGAAAATCACAGATTTTAAAAATATTCTTTAATGAATATCTTAAGTTTCCTTTTGTTTACCATGTGCCTATCACATTAAAGAGTGTTTTTATCCGCAGCTGGCCTTTGAACATGTTAGTGCCATTACCAACATTGAAAATGTTTTTAGTCTGTGAGGAAATACTGTCCAAATCAGGCAGGTACAAAAGTCATTCCGTATCAACTCAGATCAGTCGACTTAGATCGATGTAAAGACGAATAAGTGCTTGACTAATCACCCTATCCCTAACCTTAACCTTTGATTTAACATGAGCAAATCGCACCACCTTTGTCAATAAAAACCTGTTTTTACATTGATCTGAGCTGAGTGATCCAAGTTGATCTGGTCCGACTTTTGTACCTGCCCAGAAGGCCCTACTGACTGCCTCTGGGTCTCCAGGGATGGTCGCTACACTATACTCATGAGTGGATTACGAAACAGTGACAAAAGACACATCTAACCTGTTTGACACAAATCAACAACAGTATGTGGCCTGGTATATTAGTGTCCACCCAAAGCTGGTATTTATTTTCTTCACTAACAAAATTATGGTCCCACGGATCTTTGAAAGTGGACCTTCTACCACCACCACGACTAACACCATCACCATTACAAATGCACGTTCTCTTTTTTGCCCAGTTCCTATTTTTTCCAATTTTTCCCAAATCTTCCCTGACTTGAAATAATTCAATAAAAACGGTTGTTAAGACGTTAACGTTAAGATGTTACTTGTAGTAACATTTACCCCTGATTGGCATCTGTTATACAAAAATGAAAACAATAACAGACATCTACAAAAGCCTGTGGTAACTGACTCCTTTTTAAAATTAATCCTTCATTGATGCCTATTTTATGTTGGACTTCAAGCATGGGTAAACCTAGATGTTTCCTTTGTTATACTTGTCAAATTTCGACGTAAGGCAATTAACTTAAAAATGTCAATATTACTGAACAAACGTAGCTCAGACGGCAGAGAGTTCCATAGCTTAGGTGTTTCATTTCAGGTCGCTGCACCTAAGCCGTCTGAGCTATGTTTGATCAATAATATTGACATTTTTAAGCGCCATCTGAAAACGTATCTCTTTAAAGTAGCTTTTGATTTATTTCTATTTGGTATTTTTACATATTGATTTTCTTTGTCCTTTTTTTGAATTAGTACTCATCTCTAGCTTTGTATTTCTAGAAGATTTTTAACTTTTTTTGTAATTTTAGGATATTTTTAAATTCATTGTAATGCGCATTTGATCATCGTCTGAGCTACGTTTGATCAATAATATAATTAGTATTTATTTCTAGCTTTGTATTTCTAGAATATTTTTAACTTTTTTGTAATTTTAGGATATATTTAAATTCATTGTAATGCGCATTTGATCATTTCTCTATGGATTTATGTGCAATAGAAGTATTAAATAAAATAAAATAAAATTAAATTATTTTCTTTAATTTTCCAAAGGGAGAGACCAGGTAGCAGTTGGTGTAGCTCCTATTGATTTTGCAAATAAGAGCTCTGAAAGTGCACTTTCCGTCTACCCGCTAGCTGTTGCAAACTGCAAGGAGAAAAGGTCAGTTGAAATGCCATTACCCTGACATTTTAAATTTGTGATCATTAACTTGTATAATTCTTCAAATTTTATAACTGGCCAGAGTGCCAGTTAACGTAAACTTGCAACTAAACCCAGTTGTAGCACTTGTCAAGAGAGCAGCGTGTATTTTTTAGACAGCAGGGGTAATTTACCGAACGCTGAATGCCGAACACAGAATGCTGCTACAGAAAGTATCCTGACATTCATAAAAGCTCACCTTAGGCCTAAAAGCTTTTGTTTAGGCCTAATTTAAATTAGGCCTAAGGTTAGGTTTTACGGATGTTTAGGATACTTTCTGTAGCAGCATTTATGGGCGTTCTGCGTTCGGCAAATCATCCCTGCCGTGTTTTACAAGATAGTGTTCTTTGTTCTACTTTTTGTGGCGAATTTTATTGCCCTTGTACTATTCCTTTTGAGTGTATTTTTTTAATTTTACTTGTGCTCAAACATAATTACTGGTACATTGTAGGCATAATCTGAAGCAGCTCCTGAGAAATCTAAATTTCCAAAAGAACTGGATTAAGAAACATGGCATTTTAG
The DNA here is from genome assembly GCF_036669935.1 of Montipora foliosa. Classification (NCBI taxonomy): domain Eukaryota; kingdom Metazoa; phylum Cnidaria; class Anthozoa; order Scleractinia; family Acroporidae; genus Montipora; species Montipora foliosa. The sequence continues at coordinate 42,759,326 of NC_090871.1, read as the reverse complement.
TGGATGGCAAAAAGTACAGAATCAAGTTCACAGGTATTTCCAAGCTATTTGCAAGCAACATCTGTGGTTCACAAATGTGAACAGTTAAAAGCACATTTTTGTCCCTTGATGGACCCATTCAGTTGTCTTCTCTTTTACAGTAACTCTCGACTACAAAGCCCTGTTGCTTCTTCTGAACAAGAAAGGTGGAAAAGGCTATGGTGTTGAATGCTGTGCCTACTGTGATGCAATTAGGGTAAGTAAATGATTATTTTATGTCAGCTCATTTCACCTTACTTATGTCATGCAAAGTTGATGCGAACATGCAGAGCCAACATGGCAATTGTACTGTACGTATAGAATTGTGGTCTTTTGATCTTGAGGTGTTTTTTCTTTCTGTTTTCTGTGAAAGGCTTGTACATCCCATGGAGCTGATCCTGACGAGGCATGCTTAGACTGCTTGAGATCTAAAGCAAACATTGGAAGGTAATACTATTTTGTTATTCAAAAGCAACTCTGCTCTCACATAAGTGAGCAAACTATAAAACCAGTCATGTCTCGATGGCTCTTTGTGAGTACAAAGATATTTATTACAATATTGATGGAATTTTTTCTTGTATAATATGACAAATATGACAGCAACTGTTCTTTTTGTCCTTACAATAAGTTTAAAGTTTTTGCACAGGCTACAGTGAAAGTAGTAAACAATAATATTCACTAGTTATATGAAGATGGGAACATTTACTGTCATGTTCCAAATGCGTCCAAATTTTAACAAATATAGTCCACACCCGCTTTATGTACAAAGTGCACTGTTAGTG
>NC_090871.1:42738526-42751026 GCF_036669935.1 Montipora foliosa | reverse complement strand
TTGGCACAGGAGACTATGGACATCTTGTCGTGGACCACAGTGCCATGCTGTTAAGGCATTTTCGTTCTCTGTACAAATATTCAGGCCAAGGATTTGAGTCATCCCACAAACTACACAGGCAGTTGTATTCAAGGGCTACCAATCATGATTGTTCTGGACATGGCCAATCTTGTAAGTAATAGTACACAATAAGTACATTGTTAGCATAATTTAAGTCACTGTACATGTACTTACTTTGCATCTATGTATGCGGTAAGTGAACATGAGTATCATCATATACAGTAGATACCTGGTAGTTTGCCTTCAATCAATCTGTTGATTGTTAAGTTGAAATGGAGTTGCAAGTAAAAAGATGTTTAATTCAATTTCAGTGAACCAAATTCTCACTCATTGGTATGCAACAATGCTGCTGTCATTGCGCTGTTCATTTCATCAGGCAAGGGAATGCATTATCTCAGGTCAGATTTAAATGGTTTTTCTGATCTTTCAATTATTAAGATTTTGGTTTTACTAGGTTAGAATTTAATTAATGTAGTGATTACCACAAGACACGCTAAAAATTAAGAAAACTAGTCATTCCTTGATGGCTTGGTCATTAAATAATGTGCCCTTTTATTGACATGTGCGCACTAAAATTAGTTTATATGGCACAAGAAGTTTATGAGGCAAAACCACAAAGTCACACAAAGAGTTGCACCCCTTTCCAACATAAACCCAATGATCATTTCCCATTTGTACATAATGCCATTCATCATCATCATCATCAATCCAATTTTGATCCTGGTGTTATTTTCTATTGCGTTCTCTGCTTTGTATAGGTAAGAAGAAGTTTTTTTACCGTGGATGTAGGTGGAAAGGAATCGACATGAAATCATGGTCAAAGGAGAAAAGGCAGTGGATAATGGTGGTTTGTGATTTATTTAATCAAATATTTGGGAATGACTTTATGATGTATTACGTACACCAAGGAGCATGGTACTGAAGTTAGTGATGATGATGCATCAAGGCTTCGGAAATATGATCACAACCATTGGGAAATCCAGTACTCTAGACATCTGCTGGAAAATGTGGAAAAGTCAGCAAATGCAGAAGATATGAATGAAAGTCTTTGTAGCCCAATACCTCCTGCAAGCACTGATTTTCGAAGTGATGTTCATGCAAGCTTGTTCCCTCATAATTTGGCAAATCAACAACAAGATGATGTTCATTCAAGTGTTATGCAAAGTCATAATTTACTTAGTCCTGAAGATGCAATGCATGTAGACCCTGATGACAGCATAATCGAGAGTGTTATATCTTCACCAACATTGTCTCCGTGAAAGAACCTTGTGTATGTACCTCTGCGGAGAACAATGTACTGCCAAATTCTTCTTCCAATTGTCAGAGTGAACAAACGCCTGCCATAGATGTCTCCAAGACAGAAGCTGGTTTGAACACCATACAAATTGATATTAGTCAAATGACTTCTCAATAGTGCCTGAGCCACCAAACACATGATGGCTTAATTTGTGAAGACATCTATGATGCTGAACCAGCAAAATTGCTTACCAGTGAACATCCCAGTTTGTCGTCTACAGTTGACAGAACTGAACAACAAGGTAGATCAAACCAGTCAGTTCTACATCTTGCTATGGTTAATGCCACCACAAGAGCTGAAATTGCTGCTCTTTTCAACCTGTTGCCTTCAATATCAAGTAAACCATCTCCTGATATTCTTCCAGTTTTTGATGCTTCAAGAAATTTAGATCCTTTCATACTGAATTTGCGCCTATGTGAAAATATTGTGAAGGATGCCTTAACGCTTCTTGAAAATGAAAAAAAGAAAGGAAACCACCCAACTGGTATCAGCATAGAAGGTACTGGGCAGTTTTCAGAGAGTGGGTTATCAGTCTTGAAACAGTTGTGCAACATAGCAAATACCAAAGTCATGGTGTGTTCCGAGCAAAACTGGCTCAAGCACTTGAGATGTACATCAACAGATCTAGAGATAGATGTAATGTATTGATAACCTTTTAATCGGAAATAACTCTAGTTTTCATACCGGAAGTTTATAGAAATCGCGGGCTTACTTAGACTCATGGGAAAATGTGAAACCATGCTCTTTTATGTGTCATGGCATGCGAGTGAAGTAAAGTTTACTGTTGTGTTTAGTTCAATCTGTGTGATTCGTTGGCCATCGATACGCAATCTTTACATTGGCGACGAGGATTCGATTCGTTTTGTGAGGTAGGGGATATTTTGGGCGTCATTTGCGTAGAGGATCTGAGTATTTTGTCAGGAGGATAATGACAAGCAGTGCACCTTCGACTTCGAGTACACCTTCGACAACACAAACACAGACAGTTAACGCGTTTGTTCCTCTTCTTGATGTGGCCAGTCTTCCTCCCTTCAATCCGAAGGAAGACCCGAACACTCCCGCCGTTCGTTGGAAGTTGTGGAAGCGCTCATTTAATTTGTATTTGGTGGCTAAAGGGATAACGAAGGATGAACAGAAAACCGCGTTGCTGTTACATACCGGAGGATTGAACTTGCAGGAACTCTACTACACGTTAGTGCCCGGAACGGATATCGTATCTTTCGCTGAGAGTATGGTGTTGCTGGATGGTTTTCTTTCGCCCCAGTTGAATGTTCCGTTCAAAAGGTATCAGTTTAGGCAAATGGAGCAAACTTCGGGTGAGTCGGTTGATCAGTTCGTTTGTCGGCTGCGACAGAAAGCGATCACCTGCGAGTTTGAAAAAGTTGATGAAGCGATAAGGGATCAGCTTATTGAGAGGTGCAGGGACACCAGACTCCGCCGTAAGTTCCCGGAAAAATCAAACGCAACCCTGAAGGATTTGCAAGACCTAGCTCGTGTACATGAGGCAGTAAATATGCAGGTCAAGGCCATGGATCAGTTAAGCTTGTCAGGCCAGGTGAATGCTGTCTCGTTCGGCAGACCTCAAAATACGGGGAAAGGTAAAGAGACCGCTCAAGGCAGAGGTAGAGGAAATAAGTCTGGTAAACATTCTGGTGGTTGTCAGGCTGCAAAGGTGATGAGATGTTTCCGTTGTAATTACAGTGACCACATCGCACGTGATCAGAATTGTCCAGCTTGCAACCAAAAGTGTAATTCGTGTGGGGAGGTTGGGCATTTTGCTATTTGTTGCAAAACGAAGGAACGCAAAGCTCCTTCTCAAGATTCTGAGAAAAGGAAAGCCTCCAGGGGCAGAGCATATCAAGTGTCAGAAAATTCAGCTACTGGTGCCCAAAATTACTATGCGTTTGCAGTGAGAGCTGGTGAGTTTGTAGGTGGTAGCGAAGTTGATTTGAAGGTTGGAGGAGTTGTGTTACGTGCAGTACTTATTGATTCTGGCGCTTCGTGCAATGTGATTGATCAGACGACCTGGGAAGCAATGAAGAAACAGAGTGTACAGTGTGATTCCAAGAAATCAAGCAAAAAGTTGTTTGCCTATGGTCAAAAGGAGCCTATTGAAGTGATTGGAACATTTGTGTCTGAAATTGTGTGCGGGGCCAATGGCAAGTCGTGTGTTGATGAATTCACAGTTGTTAAGGGTCCAGGCAGATCTCTACTGGGAAAGAGCACAGCGGAGAAATTGGAAGTGTTGAGGGTTGGTCCCATGAAAGAAGAAATATGTTCGTTAATGACAGAGGGCAATGGTGCTGATATTCGTGAGAAGTACGCAGAAGTTTTCACAGGGGTTGGGAAGCTGAGGGATTTCCAGCTGAAGCTTCATGTAAGAGATGATGTCACACCTGTCGCACAACCGGTACGCTACCATTTGGACTGAGAAGCAAGGTTGACGAGAAGTTGGACGAGTTGTTAGCCAAGGACATCATCGAAGAGGTGTCACACAAACCTACTGAATGGGTGTCGCCATTGGTTGTGGTCCCAAAGGCAGACGGTGATATCCGGATTTGTGTGGACATGCGCAGGGCGAATATGGCAATAGAGAGGGAGAGACACCCCATCCCCACCCTTGAGGAAGTGTTATATGATCTTAATGGTTCAACTGTGTTCTCAAAACTTGATCTGAAATGGGGTTTTCATCAAGTGGAACTAGATGAAAAATCGCGCGATATTACATTTGTTACACACCGTGGCTTGTACCGATACAAACGTTTTATGTTTGGAATAACATCAGTACCAGAAAATAGTTGCTGATGTTTTGCAGGGGTGTAAGGGTGTGGCTAACTTGGCAGATGATCTGATTGTACATGGTTGTGGTATTGAAGAGCACGACAGGAATTTGCACACTGTTTTAAAGCGGTTGGGAGAAAAAGGATTAACTCTGAATGGAACGAAATGTCAGTTTCGCCTTCCCAAGCTAACCTTTTACGGTCATGATCTGAGCAGCCAAGGTGTTACGCCCAGTGAAGAGAAATTAGCTGCCATTATGAATGCAAGTCCTCCAAAAGATGCTGCAGAGGTCAGATCATTCGTTCAGCTGGTGCAGTATTCTGCAAAATTTCTCCCCAACTTCGCGCAAGAAGCAGAGCCTCTTAGGAGTCTCCTGAGGAAGAATGAGCCTTTCGTTTGGGGTGAAGCACCGGAAAGGTCGTTTCAGAAGCTAAAAGAGCTTGCTGCAGGGGCCAGCACACTTGCATACTTCAGAGGGGACTGCAATACACGAATCGTTGCCGATGCAGGTCCACACGGTTTGGGTGCGGTGTTGACTCAACTTCAAGATGGGGAGTGGCGAGCAATCTCGTATGCATCCAGGAACCTCACTGAAGTAGAGCGAAGGTACAGCCAGACGGAGAAAGAGGCATTAGCCCTGGTATGGGCCTGTGAAAGGTTTAACATTTATGTATATGGACGCCAGTTTGAACTAGAAACCGACCACAAACCGCTTCAGTGCATTTTTGGCAGGCTCTCTAAACCATCGGCGCGTATAGAACGATGGGTTCTAAGGTTACAGGGTTACGATTACAAGGTCGTTTACCGTCGCGGAAAAGCAAACATTGCTGACGCACTTTTGAGGCTGAATCAAGTCAACCCCGAAGACACAAGCGGAGAGGAGATTGACTTTGTTATGGCAGTCGCTCAAGGAAGCCTACCAGTGGCACTCTCGGCTAAACAAGTGGAAGAAGTGTCTGAGAGCGATCCAGAGATGGTTAGCCTGAGACAGTACATTTTAAGTGGGGACTGGTCTCAATGTAGGATGTCTGCGTATTTGTGTGTCAGGAACGAGCTATGCGTGTTAGGAAAACTTGTCTTACGTGGCACTCGAATTGTCATACCGGAGGCTCTAAGGGGAGAGGTCCTACGTCTTGCTCATGAGGGTCACCAGGGCATCGTAAAGATGAAGGCACGCCTCAGAACAAAGGTCTGGTGGCCAAAAATGGACTTAGACGCCGAACGAGTCTGCAAGTCTTGTCATGGATGTCAGGTTGTAGGGGAGTTACAGCCTCCAGAGCCAATGAAAAGAGTGGAACCACCTACCGGTCCTTGGCAGGATATAGCCATAGACTTGATGGGTCCTCTTCCGACGGGAGAAAGTTTGTCGGTAGTCGTGGACTATTTCAGCAGATTCTATGAGGTGGAAATCATGAGTTCGACCACGTCCAAGAAAGTGGTAGATGTACTGGCATGGATATTTTCAAGATATGGATATCCTTTTACTCTCAAGTCCGACAATGGTCCTCAGTTTTGCTGCGAGGAGTTTAAGACGTTCCTCTCAGACCACGGAATAGAACACCGGACATCTCCTCCGCTGTGGCCGCAGGCCAATGGGCACGTCGAGAGACAGAATAGAACGCTTCTAAAGGCTTTGAAAGTGGCTCACGTTGAAGGAAAAGAGTGGCGGGGAGAACTTAATAAGTTTCTGTACAGGAGCACACCACAAGTAAGCACAGGAGTTACTCCTGCTTACCTCATGTTCGGTAGAGAATTGAAAACTAAATTTCCAGAGCTGAAGAGAGCTGATAACCTGTTGAATGAGGGTGTAAGAGACAATGACTGGAATCACAAGTTGATCCACAAGGCATATGCTGATAACAGAGGAGGTGCTGTAGAAAATCCTGTGATGCCTGGAGACCAAGTTTTACTAAAGAACACGAAAACGTCTGGTAAGCTTGAAGCAAATTTTGAGAGTGAACCATACACAGTGCAAACTAAGGAAGGCCGTGAGGTGACTGTTCGGTCGAAAAAGGGCGTGGAATAGAGGCGGAACAGTTCTTTTGTTAAACGTTACAACCCACCAGAGGATACACAGGAGTTAACAGAAAATGTAAGTGAAAAGGCTGTTAGCTCAGCAGTTGGAGAGGCTGTAAGCCCAGCGGTTGCCCCAAGTACCTTGGAAGAAAGTACAGTAACATCACGACCCAGCCGGACAATCAGAATGCCGGAGAAATACAAGGATTATGTACTCTATCAAGTAGACTCTGTTGACGCATTGAACCTGTGTTGAACTTTGGTAGACTTCGTTTAAGTTTAAGGATTAGTAGAACTGGACAGTATCCTTCTAGTTGCGCAGTCCGTGTGGAACGGTTTTTCATACTATGTATTTTGTTGACATTTTCCTTTCACTATATTCTGTTTCCAAAGAAAGGAAGGGATGTAATGTATTGATAACCTTTTAACCGGAAATAACTCTAGTTTTCATACCGGAAGTTTATAGAAATCGCGGGCTTACTTAGACTCATGGGAAAATGTGAAACCATGCTCTTTTATGTGTCATGGCATGCAAGTGAAGTAAAGTTTACTGTTGTGTTTAGTTCAATCTGTGTGATTCGTTGGCCATCGATACGCAATCTTTACAATAGAGAAGATCCAACAAGCCCTTTGGCACCAGTCAGAAACAGACATAATCCTGCGATTTGGCATGAAGTGTACTGATGTTACATCATTTGCAGATCTTGCTTTGGAACGATACATTGACAGTTTTGTGATCGACATTTCTATCGGAAAGTACTTGGAAGAAGCACGGGTGATTGGAAATGACAACACACTGTATTTTCCTTGTGAAGTTTATGACTGGCTGAAGGCAGCTGACATCACTTTCAAGAAAAAGCGGTTGGCCAGAGTTACATCTCAGTTGACAAATTTCAACACCCTCCAGCAGCTAATAGTGCCAGTTCATATGCCAAATCATTTGGGTTTGATGTACATTGATTTATCAAGTAAGGAGATGGGCTACGATGTGTCACCCCTTTAAGTGCTCTTCTCACAATCAAAGATATATTGGAAATTCTGACAGATATGTATCCATCTCATGCAACCCTACAAACAAAGTTTTGGTTGAACTGTAACCACCTCAAGCGATTTGGAATGCCCTGCCAAAGAGTGAATAACTCAAGGATGGTTGGTGCTGGGAGTTGTGGAATTGGTGTGATAATGGCAGCGCGAGACTTCATTAACAATGGTCCTTCATGCATAAATTGCTTTGATTGGACATACAGTGATATGGACATTCATCAGAAAAATCTTATGCTTCAGATTCTTGATTGGGCATGCATGTAAATTAAGTTTTTTTTTTCGAGCTGGGTTTTTAAACAATCATTTGGCTTGGGTCATTCATTATCATATTGATCAGTTTCTTTCCTATACCCAATTTTTTCTTGCCTGGCTGTTATCCCGATAACAGCAATAATTATTAGGATTAACTTTTGAACTGCTGTTATCTGACTGCCTGCAGAATGTAAAATTAATACTTTTTCAAATTAACTTAAATAATCATAAATGATTCTGTCTTTCTTGGGTAGGTCAGTTCATTTGAGCTGTTGTCATCTGAAGGCAACATATAAAATTTTTTTTTTTTTTCAAATTAACTTAAATAATGATTCTGTCTTTCTTGGGTAGTCAGTTCATTTCATTGAGCTGTTGTTTATATCTGAAGGCAGAATGGAAAATTAATATTTTTTTTCAAATTAACTTAAATAATGATTCTGTCTTTCTTGGGTAGTCAGTTCATTGGAGCTGTTGTTATCTGAAGGCAGAATGTAAAATTGATTTCAACTTATCATAATTAATGATTCTGTCTTTCTTGGGTAGTCAGTTCGTTTAATTGAGCTGTTGTTATCTGAAGGCAGAATGTAATTTTTTTTTTCCAAATTAACTTAAATAATGATTCTGTTTTTCTTGGGTAGTCAGTTCATTTAATTGAGCTGTTGTTATCTGAAGGCAGAATGTAAAATTGATTTCAACTTATCATAACTAATGATTCTGTCTTTCTTGGGTAGTCAGTTCATTTAATTGAGCTGTTGTTATCTGAAGGCAGAATGTAATTTTTTTTTCCAAATTAACTTAAATAATGATTCTGTCTTTCTTGGGTAGTCAGTTCACTGGAGCTGTTGTTATCTGAAAACAGAATGTAAAATTGATTTCAACTTATCATAACTAATGATTCTGTCCTTCTTGGGTAGTCAGTTCATTTAATTGAGCTGTTGTTATCTGAAGGCAGAATGTAAAATTGTTTTTTCCCAAATTAACTTAAATGATTCTGTCGTTCTTGGGTAGTCAGTTCATTTAATTGAGCTGTTGTTATCTGAAGGCAGCATGTAAAATTGATTTCAACTCATCATAACTAATGATTCTGTCTTTCTTGGGTAGTCAGTTCATTTAATTGAGCTGTTGTTATCTGAAGGCAGGATGTAAATTTTTTTTTTTCCAAATTAACTTAAATAATGATTGTGTCGTCAGTTCATTTAATTGAGCTGTTGTTATCTGAATGCAGAATGTAAAATTGATTTCAACTTATCATAAATAATGGTTCTGTCTTTCTTAAGTAGTCAGTCCATTTGAACTTTTGTTATCTGAAGGCAGATGATGATTGAAGCAATGAATGAAAACTGTATGTACATGTTCATGTGTTCAGCTTTTCAGGTAATGGGGAACACTCTTGATTATATTAAGTTTATAATTAGTAATTAGCGGATGAATTATTAGTCTCTTTAAGAACTCAAAATATTTTCTTGATTGTAAGTTCATTTGAGCTGTAGGCAAAATGATAAATTAGTTCTTTTCTTTTATAATATCTTTATGCTCTCTGATTCTAAAAGCTGGATATTTCAGCGTTAGTGCGCAGTATTGGCGAAGCTCGGTTTGCTGGGAACAGCAAGAATAAGTGACACCTAGTTGGTGATAATTTGGCCGCGCATGTGGCGTGGCCGTTTATTCTCTTATCGAATATACAAAGTGAGAAACTAGGGCGTAAACAAGTAAGCAGTTCCCAGCAAAGGTGAGGGATTACCCGCCTGAGGGATTACCCACAAAAATAGAACAAGAAAGGCATGGGGAGGAGGAGGGTCGAATCACGCGACTTTAGTGTAGCTGGTTAAGAGCTTGTACTCCCGATGTGCGCTAGCGGCAAAAGAGGCATCTCACAGGGCCTCGTCTTGCTAAGTACGTTCGGGTAGATATAATGTCCCGGATAACCGGAAATCCCTCGGCTGGGAGCTGGAACTAACATTAATCAAGCAGCATAAATTCATTTATTATGGTAATAAATTTCCTTTATGCTCTCTGATTCTAAAAGCTGGATATTTCAGCGTTAGTGTGCAGTATTGGCGAAGCTCGGTTTGCTGGGAACAGCGAGAATAAGTGACACCTAGTTGGTGATAATTTGGCTGCGCTTGTGGCGTGGCCGTTTATTCTCTTATCGAATATACAAAGTGAGAAACTAGGGCGTAAACAAGTAAGCAGTTCCCAGCAAAGGTGAGGGATTACCCGCCACGGCCCGAGACGAGGAACGAGGACGGGCAGCCCCACCCAAAGCCAATCCTGAGCCTTTACATAAAGGGATTTGCTGTCGCGGATAAACGTGAACACTGCCCGTAACTAATCAACTATATCATATTGCTAATTAAAAGAAAGATGCTTAGCCCCTGCGTAAACATCTGTTGTTTGTTTACCTTTATGGGGCTGTATCCGGCCGGCGAAATTATGCCGGCCTAATGTTACTCTAAACTGTACTTGTATACGAGAGGAAAATGCTTAGCCCATGCGTAAGCATCTGCCGTTGTACGCGTTGCTAGTAGAAGAACGAAAGTGATGCTTAGCCCCTGCTTAAACATCTGCTGTCGTCCTTTAAAAACTTATATCTACCCAGCGAATTCTAAGAGAATATACTGGCGTTACTTAATAATTACATAGTTTCGCATAGACAGTTTGATGCCCACGATAGAATCTGCATTATCTTTCAGAAAGAATACCTGCTTAAGCAGTAGTAAGTTGGTAGATGACTTGCCTGCCGTGATTGTCATCTCTCCTACTCTTAAAGCTGCGAAAAACGCCAGAGCAAACATCGCGCGAATTGGTTTTCTTTGAAAGCACGAAGAAAGTGTCTGCTCACATGCACAAATTACTTGCTCTAAAATTGGTAGCGTTATAGGTAATCTGCTGTCTAGAGTGGGGTTAATTTTGGCATACCCTTTGAGGGCGCATTTTATCAACTCTGACTTTGTTGGGTCGGGCAATGAAGCTAAGCGATGTACATAACCCAGTGCAGAGACGTAAGTAAGAGTCGTCGCCGCACTGTAATTATTGTCCGCTAAGTACGCGACAAACAATGCTAGTGTATCTGTCGAAATCGGAAACTGTGAAATGGCTCTGCTCAAGACGTTAATCTCGAAGCGCTGAAAAATCCTCCAAGCCTGTTGGTAGGTTTTGAGTGACGATGTGCTCAAACTGCCTGCTAAGAGTCTGGCTAGTGTATTTCCCAGTTGCCTGGTTGCAAATGAGGGGGGATTGTTGTGGGCAACGAATCCATTCCTCTCGTGAGAGACAAGAACCTCTCTACCTGCAAGCGAGAGAGACTATCAGCTAATACGTTGTGCCTCCCTGGAACGTGTCGAGCCCTAAAATATATGTTCTGGGACAGACATATGAGAACCAGCTGCCGTACTAGAGCTAGCAAACCTTTGTGTTTAGATGTTTGCTTGTTATTGACGTGTACGACACTTTCGTTATCTGAGTAAAACAATACCCGTTTATTTTTTAATCGGGCTGCCCACAAGTGTACGCCCAACACAATGGGATAAAGTTCAAGTCCAGAAATATCCTGTTGCTTCCATTTATCAGGCCACTTGCCATATGTCCAATTGCGTGCCGAAGATAGTGCCAAAACCGCATGATTGTGCTGCATCTGGTAAAAGGAAAGTGCGCCGGATGAGGTCCAAACCTCCTCGAGAAACATGGAATGAAATGATGTTAGAAATTGTTGCCAAATCCTGAGATCTTTTTTAACGTCTAAAGTAAGGCGGATAAAATACGTAGGTCTGAAAACTCCTATTGTAAGATTAATCAACCTGCGTAGAAAAACTCTGCCTGGTTTTATTATGGAGCAAGCAAAGTTTAATAAGCCGATCAATGATTGAAGTTCTCTGAGCATGACTTTTTTACGTGACAAAAATTGTAATATAACCTCGCGGCATTTCTCAACCTTCTCTCGAGGAAGCCTGGCCTCGTGTTGTAAGCAATCTAGTTCTATGCCCGCAAAAGTAAGAACGTGAGCCGGGCCCACAGTCTTTTCTTCTGCCATAGGGACGCCCAGTTCATGACAAAATTGTAAGAATCTGTTTAATTTTGCACCGCACGTATCTAGTGATTTGCCAATGATCAGGAAGTCATCCAAAATGTGTATTATGTACGGAATTTGCAATTTGTTCTTTGCGACCCATTCCATCGCTATACTAAGATCTTCGAATATTTGACATGAACTTGAACACCCCATAGGCAGGGTTTTATACCATTTTTCTTTCCATTTAAAACCCAATAAAGGGTAATCCGAAGGATGTACTGGCACGATACGAAAAGCGCTTCTCACATCGGTTTTGGCCATAGCGCAACCCTTGCCCTGTCTTTGAATAAGGCTTATCGCATCATCAACAGACGCATATTTAACTGATGAAAATTCGGGTGGAATACTGTCGTTTATCGACGCTCCCTTTGGATACGATAAATGATGAATCATTCTGAATTCGCCTGGCGTTTTCTTGGGAATAACGCCGAGAGGCAAAATACGGAGATTTGCAAGCGGAGGGGAATCAAAGGGCCCCGCGATACGACCCAATTCTCTTTCTTTTCGCAATTTTTCGTCAACAACGTCAAGATTCTCATTAGCAGAGCCTAAATTTTGAGCGGTAGACGTAATTCTGGGACCCTGATAATTAATCTTAAACCCTTCGGAAAAGCCTTTGATTAAACGATAAGCGATGCGGGAGTTATAGGCTAATAAACCGCGGGAAAGAACGGCTACGTTAACCGGTGTGGGAAGCGCTGTTTGTAGGCATGGGTGGTTGCTTCGTTGTGGGATTTCGCCCCGCTGTGGGCTTTTGCTACTGTTGGCAACGGAAGATTGGATGGTTGTTACCGCACTTGAAGCAGTGGTGTTTAAAGGCGCACCCGTTGCAGTGAGTCCCGTTATGGAACTTCCAGCAGAAACCCTTGGGGAAATTTGCTCTAGCCCAAGTGCTGCGATATCTGCCTTGGCCTCCCCGATTTGACCCGAAGCCACAACTCGCTGTGAATATTATCCCAAGAAATTTGCTGCTCTTGCCGC
>NC_090871.1:42711026-42716026 GCF_036669935.1 Montipora foliosa | reverse complement strand
AAATCTTGTGAGGACACTATGAGGACCCAAAACACCAAACATACTCCAAGTTTACAATGTCCTAATATATCGATTTTATTCTACAACTTACGTCTAAACTACCAAATACTTCTAAACAAGCAACGAACAAAGCTAAAGCTTTGTTATAACCAAAGTTATAGCTCCAAACGCTCCTAACAGTGTTAGCATTGCTAATATGACTACTGAGAAACAAACACACACTCATCTTGAAAGTTTTCCAGGTAACTATCGCTTATATTATGTCGTAGCAAAATATTGTTGCTAACGCTAATAACATGGCTAGTATTAACAAGAGTTCCTTTTAACGCAAGTGCAAGTCTCCCAAATTGCACCCCTTGCTGCACATCTTAAATACCATAAAATCTATTTGAGGGTGGGTTACTCCCAAAGGCACCGTTCAAGAAACAATAAACAACTGGATGTTGGTCAACTAAGGTATTCTCAGCGCTAATCATACGAGAGAAAGCTAATGTAGCAGTGATCAGTGCCGAATGACAGAGGGGAAATCAGTAAAGGGAAGTTATCTGTTTACAAACATTACTCTTGTTATTCAAATGTGCCAACGGCAGGAACAAAATTGCTTACCGTTATTCCTTCATAATTTATTGCGCTGACTTTCAGACCTTTTAGTGTGCACATGCACATATGCAGTGAACATGAGTAGCCCGTACGCGGAAATAGTGAGAAAGAGTGAAGGGACGTGGGCTCTTTTTCATAAAAGAGTCTCATCCATGCAATTTGATTATTCCGAATTGTTCACAGACGAAGTTTATTCATTTTTAGACAACATGGCCAAGTCCATCAGCAGTTCCATTGGCTACCTCCTTCCGTCAACATTGACAAGCTCCGCTTTTGCTCTTGGAAGTCATGGCGCACAACTAATGCTTGGGACACATATACAGCCCATCAACCTCTTCACAATCTTCATTGGCCATTCAGGAACTGGCAGGTCTCCTGCAATTGAAAAGATCATCAATCCGTTATGAGAGAACAGTGAAATCAGTAAGGAAATACTGATCAGCAGGTGAACCTCCTCAGGACTTGTAAAGCTACTCGCTAAACATGGAAAAGCTTTTGTTTGTTCACCGGAAATCTATGCGTTTTTAATCAAGCTACTGAAAAATGACGATGAAACAGCATCAGGAGACATCCACCCTTTATGCAAACTCTTCAGTGGAAGAGTGGATAACAATTGCTCATCGCAATGGAGAGTGCACAAGATATTGAACAAAATACGCCTTTCTGCCTCCTTGGAGCCACTCAGCTTCAGAACGCTGCCAAGATCCATACAGAATGGATCAAGGGCATGGCCTTTTAGATTGATTCTTTGGCACTGAGACCGACATCAGAGCAGCTTGACGATGCCCAAAGATGCCTTGACGAGATGGCTTTCAATAATTTCCAGCCCTTATTTGACGCCATATTTGTTGCCCACACAAACATTATTAGGGTTTACTAGCTCGATGATCAGTGCGTAACAATTCACCGTGATCTACAGTGGGACTTCACAGCCGAGGTGAATGAAGGAATTTTACATGGAAACATGCCCCCCAAATCAAAGAAAACAGAAATTATACCCTGAGTGGCCATTTGCCTGTTAGTGTTATCGCACTTCATTTGTCAGAAGCTTCACCCTGACATTCCACATACCGAAGTTCCTGAAAGCGTGACCCCATAATTTTACAGAGCTGCAGTAAAACTCGTAGAACAACACATGGAATCGCAGAAAGAAATGTTTGTGGACTTCTTAAAGTCCATAACAGAAGTTACCTGTGAACTGGTGAAGCAGCAGCCACTCGCTACGGACATTAAAACTGCTATTGTGCTGTTTCGCGGGCCATTAGTTACGTACCAGGCAATCAAAAAGTATGGAGCAAGGGGCATGCGCTCAGTCGCACGTCCAGAATTTGAAACTTGTGCAGCTAACGTAGCACAGTATGAGTGCCATGTAGTGCCAAACAAGTGGGAGTGCTAGTAAAGAAAATACCAAGCACCTGGCCTTCCGATGCACTTTGCACAGAGGAAGAATTTGCGGATAAGAAGAACCATTCTACAAGCATTGTGTTCTGCTGGTCATCATACTGCAGATGAAACAGACTAAACTTGAAAACGAAAATATTGTTTCCTTGTTAAGCGTAAGGATAGCAATTCATCATAACTTTACTCGAATTTATTTCAACTCCATTTCAGTTACTAGTTAAGCGTTAGGATAACAATTGCTCATAGCTTTACACAACAATATTTACATTTCGTTTTCAGTTACAAGTAAAGCGTTAGGATAACAATTGAACGTACTTTACTCGAATTTATTACATCTCATTTACGGTTATGGTTATTGTAGTTTCATAATTCAAAGATTGATTCAAATACTCCAATTTTTTTACATCTACATTTCAGTTATTAGCTAAGCGTTAGATGCTTAACCAATAACATCTCGTTTTCAACTACTTGTTCAGCATTAGGATCACTATTGATCATAACTTTATTCGAAATTATTACATCCCGTTTACAGTTATGGTTACTGTAGTTTCATTATTAATGATTGATTAAACTGATAATGGTACAGAATTGTGAACTTATTGCAGCAAATAATATCACACGAGAATTGCACGCATAACAATTATTCCAAGTTCTTTGATCCACTAAATATAATAACTCAATAATTAACCAAAACAAGTTATTCCTCGTTCTTATATCCACAGATGAGTTAAATGAGCCGCTAAATATGTGAACCCAACACTTAACGCTCATAATTTTTCCCACTGCCGAGCCAAACAAGCCAGCTTGTTTGGTCCATGGTTAAAAGTGACCCTGCATTCTGTAGTTGCTCCCCAAAATGTATTATACCTCACCGGGCAAGAAGATCATTGTTTGAATGCTATGTTCTACAAGTGTTTTCTTTTAGGAACTCGCACTGGAATTGAGTAAAAATTGAAGTAGAGGATAAGAATGTAAAGCTTATGTCCAGGACCATCGAGTTGTCTGGGCATGTAAAATGTTAAAAGAAGTGGCATTTTTTGGCTTAATTAAACATGAGCTGACATTATGAAGTGCGTGGTGATGTAACAAACTAACACCATTTTGGATGTACTGAGAAAACAAAAATTAAAATGCCTCTGGCAAAAGGATGGACAAAAGGTATTCAAGCATTTTGGTGTTGCGTTTGTGGAATCCGCCCAAAAACTTAGGAAGGAACTAGGATATCTCCTTGGTAAACCTGCAAATTTATAGAGATTGAACATGAGCCAATTAGTGATATCATTTAGCTAATGACAGCAAAACCACCTTAGAGTGGAATGGAACACAAGCCCTTAAAATAGCGAATTGTCATGACCTTTAACGACTTAAGACATAAAAACAACCTTTTCCACAAGGAACACCACTTATGGAAGAAGACTGAAGACTGTTTTTTATTGAATTTACAATCGGACTTATTTGTCACTGGTAATATAAACAACTAGCTTCACAGACAGTGTCAAGTCACCGTTACATAACCCTGCAGTCATGAATCAGAGCATTACAACTAATTCGTACAATTTAGCACTTCCAGTTATAGTTTCCTTTAAGTTTTCTCTTGTAGTGTAACTGCCATTGACACTGGTCACTGCCAATCCACTTTTGCCTATGTCTCTGGCTCCTTGCATAAAAATGCCTGCCACTTCACCACTTCCTCTTACTCTTCGTTTTCATGGTGTTTCCTTCTTTTTAGCCTCGGTACAACTTTGGGATTCCGCCATCCTGTTTCTTCCCTCTCGTCTTGCTTGTCCTGCAAGTCTTGTCTTTATTGTCTTTTCTGTCTTGGTGCAGTGTTTTGTACTACATTATCTTGTACAGTTTGCATAATGCCACCCTGTCCGTTTTAGAAAATATGGTAACCCAGCGATGCGACAAATTCTGGTTTTATAGCCGTGACGTCATTTATCGTCCGTACGTCCACCCCTCCTTGTATGCCAATGCGACCAGTATCATGCTAGTTTACAGCATACATCTTACAATCAATTGACACCTGTCAAAACAAGGTATCTGCTGACCAGCATCACATGACCATATCACAGACTCAAGCTTAGAGCTCACTGAGATCAGCTGTTTTTTTTTTTTAAGTCGACCGCTGACCAGGTAATGGTTTTTGATTGGATTACAGGCTGAACCCAGGTTAACTCACCTAAACATAAACAAGGCTTCATTTTTTGCACGCTTTTTGTACCTTGACGCAGCAACATGGGCATACTACATTAACTATAGGCCTTACAAAGTCAACGCTTTTTGTGTTCAGGTGGAAGACGGTTTGGAAAATGTTTTCTTTCTGCTTTTTTTGCTGGTTCTAATCCATGCAGTTATTCAAGTCAAGCATTTGAGGGGTATAAACTTAAAGCTGCTTTTTTGTCTGTATTGAAATTTTTGGCATATCTTTAGAGGCTCTGATAAGGTTACCAGTAATACCAGTAATAGCTCATACTTAGTAGAAGAAGTTACTCCACAGATACTTTTCTTGGGCACTAAACTGTTTGTTATTTTATTATTTAAAACGGATGCGTATTTTTAAAAGGTGGTTATTTGGTTCTTCCTTTGTTCAGGAATGAAAATCGAATTTTTATTCTCAACTGGAATTAAATAACAATTATGTACACCCTTTTGGATGTAAAGAAAAAGGGTGATTTGTTTGTTTGTTTTGCTTTAAAATGAGAGTGAACAATTGACAATTGCTTTTTTTAAACCAATATCACACTCATCACTTCGTGATTTATAGCGTGGATTTCACTAGTTAGGCAATGAATTTTTCTATAGAAGACTGCAAGAAAATGATTTCATTAAACAGCAACCAGGAACACCAAAACGCGGACAATTCGAAACCTTTCATTTTCTCTAACTCTACAGGCAGTAAGAATAAATAACCAGAGCAAAGGTTGGCTGAATCTATATATTAGTCTGTTGTCCTGTTCTGTGCTAGTCCATGTTTCGCCACCCGGTCCATTTTGCAT
>NC_090871.1:42698526-42706026 GCF_036669935.1 Montipora foliosa | reverse complement strand
CAATTTTTAAAAGAACCTAGGACTTTCTGGGACTCAAAGAGCAAGCCAGCAAACTTCGCCTCGGGTCATTTGACCTAAAACTTTACCGACTGGTGAAGGGAAACGGTAAGACAGAAAAGTACAGCATTCTAACTTAGAGTCGCTTCAAATTTTGGCCAGTGAAAGGGATAGTGAGCTAAATGGTGAGTATATTCTTCATTCTCGTTTAACACTGAATTAATTGTTATAAAAATCACACCACGAAAAGGCTTTCAAATAATCAGAATGATGAAGTTTTATGTCAGTTTGACAGAAATTGTGCTTAATTTGTATTTCTTCTATTATTAGACGACTTATTAAACAACAAATGTGTGTGCTTTTGTGTGCCGGTCTGAAATATATAATTTACTGCTTGCCCTGTTATTCCTTTTGCAGCTCACGTGATACAGAAAATTATTCACTGGGGTGAGGGGAAGCCCATTGTTGTCTCGAAACCAGCACCAACTTCACAGAGTAAAAAGGGGGAATCTTACACATCTAAGGATGGAAAACGGAAACCTATAGTCTGTAAATGACGTCTCGAGGCCGACAAGGATAGGAGCCTGATAAAAGAAAATTAAGTCAGGACAAGGGGCCATTGTGCAAAATGGAAGACAGACAGAAGAATTCTCCAATTAAACGAAACTTACCTGTAAGTTGAAGTTTGATTTCGATTCTATCTTGTCATCAGTCCAGAACGAAGAAGTAACATGAGAAGCACGCATGCTTGCTTAATCAGCCATAACTTAAAGAAAGACTTGTTACTGCTCACAGGAACGTAAGAGTAAGGAAGGGTAAATGCCAATGGGGAGGGCATGTTACTCCTTCAATTCGGACTGATGACAAGATAGAATCCAAATCAAACTTCAACTTAGAGTTTAATTGGAGAATTCTATCTGTCATCAGTCCTACGTCACTACGGAGTACCATGAGACTTTATAAAGATGTGAGTGCTTGCAAGTCATGGACTGCAGTAGAGATCCCAATAAGACGTATCAGACGACAAATAACACACAGGCAGTTGTTTAATGAAACAATGATGTAGAGTACACTTAAATAGCAGATGTGTAATACAAAAAGACATGAAAGGTGTGATGCGTGACGTTCGTAAATCTATGATTGAGTTTCATTGTTAGTGCCCGAATAGTGACCCAGGAGGGCACTAACAATGGGTTATCAGCTTATTGTAATGCTGGAAAAAACTTTGGCATTGGACCAGCCACCAGCTTTAAGGACATCACGGAGCAGAAGACCAGATGAGTAACCATAAGACGAAGCCGCAGTCCTGCTGCTGTGGGCAGAAGGGTACCCAGCGAGCGACAGTGGAACTTGTGACCACTGTATGTGGTTTAACATGGCTGACTAGTAAAGTAGTAGATTTGGGAATTGATTGGGTTCTAGTTACATAATGTCTAATATGAGCTACTGGGCAAAGCTGTAGGTCCTGAGCAAAAGCTACTATTTCAATGGGGTCAAGGTGTTTGCCGGGGTGAGTCGTTTTAAGGGTTCCTTTAATCGTGAAGACTGTTTTGGTTGGTATTTCTTTCATAAATTGCATATCGAGATTAGCCAGAGTCTGGCAACGTTGGGTTGTTACTAGGGCTAATAGTGTCGTTAACTTTTTGGTCAGTTGTCTGAGTGTCAGTTCTTTCATCTCTGGCAGAGATTGCAGAAATCAAAGCACAATACCCAAGGTCCCAATAGCTAATTACCTAGGGAGTGGAGGTTTAAGATGCCTTTCAGGAATCGAGTAACTAATGGATGTTCCCCAAAAGTAGTCGATTGTCCCAGGGTGATGACAGACCGCAAAGACAAGCGTGGTGTGTTGATTGCACTGTAACCTAAGCCTTGGTTGTAGAGGTGTGTGAGAAATGCCAGGCCTTCAGTTACATGTATATTAGCCTGTATCATGTCAACATTTGTAAAGGTAGGTATTATATTGCCTTCCTGTTGTTTTCTGCCAGGATGCTAGTAGAATGACAGTTGTGTTGGAAGGTAAATTTAAATTGGAGAGCTGTTGCCTGATAAGAGGCAGAATAGAAGGGTTAACGATTTCTTCAGAGGGTGTCTTTTGTTTGGCTTTCCCGGCAGTCGGAGCAGGTTTTTTCCCGATCTTAGTTTGATTGGGGGGCTTATGCATATCTGCTTGGGTCGGCCAGTCCGGAATGATGCAAAAGCATTTATGAGATATGTTGTATGATTTCTCTGAGATTTCAATGCAATAAAGTCCTTGTGTGAATCCGTCCTTCTCCACTTTCTTTCAGCTTTCCTCCGAAGTCACTTGGCTGCACCGAGTTCAGCCATATACCAGGGCACTGAAGGACGTTTCCTAACAGTCTTAGACTTCAGCAGAGCATGATGATTGAGCAGGTTAGATAGTGTACTGTTGTTATCAGCGACAAGCTTGTACAAGTCTTCAGTCGATGTTATAAAATAGGCATCTGGAAGGCATTGACATAGTGAGGTTTCGGAAAGGTCTTTTTTAAAAGACTCCATGTCAATGTGTCTGAGCTTTCTATAATTGATCACTTTGGCCGTTGAATAGGATGTATGTGATGCTAGGTTGCACACAAGTGAGGTATGATCCGAGACAAAGAAATCAGTCACAGCTGGAGCTTTGAGCAAGTTATCAGAGTACCGGGATATTATAAGATCTAATGTGTGGCCGAGAACATGTGTAGGCTGCTTGACGAGCTGCTGAGGTCCAAAAGACTCAAGAACATCCAAGAATGTTACAGCATCAACATTGCTGATGTCATCAACGTGGATATTGAAATCACCAGCAATTAAATAGCAATAGCAATGGAGTGGAAAGATGACCACGATGTTGGTCTTTGTAGAGAAATTCTTGTGGCAAAACCTTATCAGTTCAAAGCCCAAACAGTTGAGAGTGGAGGTTGTTGGGGTTATATAGCTGATCATTGAATGAATGTCGGAGCCTGAAAGTCAAGGTCACAAAGCGTGCCATTCGCTATCGCTGCAAAGTTCTCACCGATAAATACAAAAAGAAAATGAGAGAAGAAGAAGAAGCCTCTGGTATCGAAGTTGAGCCACAGTCAGAGTCAGAGCAGCTGTTACAAAGTTTGATTGATGAGGAGGAGGCAATGGCAAAAAGGAGGATTGAAGAAGACAAGCAGAAGGCTCAGGATATTCAAATGAAAGTGATGGAAAAAATTGGAGAAACCAGAAAGCAAAAAGAAGAAGGGTGAAGGGATGCCAGTAAAAAAATCAAGGCACGGGAGGAAAAACACTATAGAGTTTCTTCAAGAGAAATCAGAGCGAGACTTTGCATTAATGGAAAAATAATTGGAGCTAAAAAAGATGGAACAGGAGCAGAGTTGGCAGAAAATCAACCAATTCGTGCAGCAGCAAAGTCACATGATGGCAATTATGCAACAGCAAATGAAACAAGAATCAGACATGATGATGGCTCTCATGAAAAAGTTTCAGTGATAAACGCAGAAGAAGATAACTGAATGAGTTTCCTTTTCTTTTATTCTTGTTTGTAGTATGAAGACTTCAGGTGTCATACGTTTAAAATGCTGATCTGAGGTGCATGTCTAATCTTGTCTACATCACTTTCAAGCTATAAGAAAATATACATTTTGGAAATAATATTGTTCAGAAGTACATGTACCAGGATATATCGGAAGTTACCACTTACTTTATGACAAAAAGTTTTCCCAATTCCCTTCCTGTTTACCACACTCGATAAGCAAGCCTACGAAGAAGCATGCAAAGGTCCTCAATATCATGGCTGACACTGCCTTGCGGACACTGAATACAGGTGGTAGCTGAAGGACTTCTGCCAGACGAGTGATATATTTCTTTTCAAATCGAAATTCTGCTCTACATTCGTCTTCACAAAGGTTACCAAGATGAAACCAAGACAATGAGGTTGATGAAGGTGGGCCTTAGAGGACTGTAAATAGATTGCTTAGGCCTTTCTGCAATCTAAGCTTAAACAGAGACTTTAAATTTAAATGTTGCAGGGAAACATGCTTTATTTAATACCATTCAGGTGTTGTGCGCTGAATGAGAGGAAATTTGATAACAGCGAAGTTTTGCCCAAATTCAAATATTTATTTGTATGAGTTAAAAACTACTGTTGTCATTTGGCGCATTTTCTGTTAATTATAAGTTTAAACTCTTAACAGAGGCTAACTAGTTCTTTCCTCACTTGTTCCTAGTGTACTCTACTCTCCTCACCCTTGCAATCAAGGTTCGTGCGGTAGCCAGTAGCTCATT
The DNA here is from genome assembly GCF_036669935.1 of Montipora foliosa. Classification (NCBI taxonomy): domain Eukaryota; kingdom Metazoa; phylum Cnidaria; class Anthozoa; order Scleractinia; family Acroporidae; genus Montipora; species Montipora foliosa. The sequence continues at coordinate 42,701,760 of NC_090871.1, read as the reverse complement.
GTTTAGGTCAAAGTACTTTCACTTTTATAATGGTTAAGCGGTTGCCAAAGCTTCCAGTAATTTTCCACAATATGACATGATTCTCGCCTTACAGAAACCCCCAATACCAATAGTCAGCCACATTTCAGGTCTGCTCTTCAAGCAAGTGCCTTGACTTGCAGTCTTTTAAGATCGTACATATCATGCAGAAACAAAATAAATCTCGAAGCAGCCAACGCACTCTGGTTCAGTCTACCATGTCTAAGTCAAATGCCCATGCCAACTCTGCAGATGTAGTACAAACAACGCATTATGCAGGAATGCCGACTGAAACACTATGTTTACTTTTATCCCAGTGCCACCTGGTACAATCAAGGCCACGTCAGCAGCTCATTACTCGACTCGACATCGCTACCTACCAGCCCATGCCCATGCCATTATCATGCTGGATCAGCAGTTGGCCTCCACGATTGCCTCTATCATGGAGCAAAACCTGGCAACCATCAACTCTGCGAGCAGCTCGCCATAGAGCTCAACATCAAGCTACACAGCAAACATGGCAGTGGCAGCATGTGGCGACAAGAGCTCTTGTTCATACGATTTAACCCATAATATTGGTCTAGAAGCACATTTAAATACTTGCTATCCACTGTCTATTGAGGAAGATAAAAATAGTGGCAAATTTAAGTGGCAGAGCGGCTTTAGCGAGCTCAAATTGTTTCTAAACGATGAGCTCAGTTTGTGAGGCCAGTAGTCTTCTGTGTCCAAGAGTGGTGGATTCTTCGTGTTCAAGGCGAATGGTGCATCACTTTCGTTTTATCCCAACACTAAAACGCTGAATGTGCAAGGAACGAGGTTAGAATGAAGCTATTTTCTCTTCTCTCGCGAGGAAATTCAAATACTGATGCAAATGAGCAACTTTGAAAGAACAACATGTCAGTCAAGAGCAAACGAATGACGAAGATGGGGATGATCTGCCTAATGATGGGGATAATGAAGTAATTCAACAGAATCATGATGAACGTGTTTATCACGAGAAGCAAGCTTTCCCCCTCTGTCCTGGTTGCAAGGAAAATGCCGATGCTATTAATGAGCTAAAGCAATAATTTGTTAAACTCAACAAACGTGACATCACTCCTTCATATGATGACCTCCTACTTTGCACAAAAACGCTTGAAGAAGAAATGGACAGTCTGGTAACGGCTCTAAGGTTATTGTCTGATGATGTCAAAGATCATGGGAGCAATACAAATACTGTAGACCGAAATGATGAACAATGAGCCTCCAAATCATGGGAAACATCCTGCCGGGCACAAAAGTGCCACCTCTGGTAACAACATCACAACCCAGAGTCAACAGGATCGAAACAAACCTCCAGATGTGATTGTCATTGGTGATTCCATTATCAAGAAACCAAACAGTTAATGCTTTTTGATGACATGGTTGATTTTGCAAAAGCGATTATCAAGCGAACACCGAAGAAAATTATTCTACATGTGGGTACCAACACTTTGAGGATGGCTCAACCAAATTAAATTAAGAACAAAGTGGTTGGTTTGGTGGATAGTATCAAGGCGAAGCATCCATCCATGGACGTCGCGATTTCTTCAATCATCTATCTCTTATTCCCAAGATTGATGAGGTAAATCGCCGGCTCTCTTCATTTTGTCAGAGTAAGAACTGGGATTTTATTGATAATAGTAATAGACTCTCGTAATAGAAGTGGGTTGCATCTAAATCGAAAAGCTGTTTACTGCCTTGCGTCAAATTTTAGGGAATATATTAGTGGTGACTGAATTGTGGCAAGCGTAGATAGTAATCAACGACCTAATGATCACTGTTCTGCCAAAACAAATCAAATCAAATCAAATTAAGTACGCATATAGCGCATGATCCATAGGTAAATGACCTCAGGCGATTACTTCTGGAACTAAAGGTTTCAAAATTGCCTTGCTCAACATAGATGAATTAAAAGTCTTTATGGCAAATAAGCCCCTAGATGTTTTGGCTATTAATGAATCAAAATTGGATCTGGCAGATAGTGATCATCTGGTTAATCTGGAAGGATATAGTATTGTTGGCAGGGATAGAAACAAACATGGTGGTGAAGTTTGTTTTTACCTGCGAAATACAATAACATCTTCTAGGCAACATCAACTTCAAAATGACGATCAGAAACCAAATTCACGTCCATTTCATATTGCTACCTGGTACCGGCCACCAAACACACTTTTAGATTATTTTAACAAATTCGAAATATTCTTGAAGAAGGCTGATGCCAGGTGTTCAGAAATTTACATACTAGGAGATTTAAATTGTTATAGTTTTTCAGATCCCCCTGAGGTTCATACTGCCCATTTATTGGACTTGATGGTTGATTGTCAATTGGCACAATCAATTAAAGAACCCACAAGAGTTAATGACAAATCACAAACTCTTATTGATGTATTTATTCCCAACAAGGAGGATAATATTTCTCCTTCAGGAGTATACACTCTTTCCATTAGCGAACACAATTTAATTTATGCAATTAGAAAAATTGGTTAACCCAGGGGACAACCAAAGTTTATTCAATCGAGGAAAATTTCTTAACAGATCTGGAAAATGCCTCCTGGCCTGTTATTGAAAGCGGTATGGAAATGAATAATGCGTGGAATGCATGGAAAAATATATTTTTGAATATAGTTGATAAGCATGGTCTGATCATGCAAGTAAGAAATAAACCTGCTCCGTGGTTAAAAGGGGAAATGTATGAACGTGACTTGCTAAAGAAAAAAGCTTCAGAAACGCAGCGGCCAGATGATTGGAAGGCATATAAATCTAAAATGTGAACGGTTAACAAAAAAGTAAAAAAGACTTAAAAGGATTATTACAAACATCAAATCAAAGGAACCTCTAGTAACCCAAAAGCAACATGGAGAATGTTAAACGACCTAATGGGTAAGAAGGGGGTAGTTTCTAAAGAAACTGTGGTTCTAAGTCAGTGGGGAAGTCGTATACAGAAATTTGGTTTTATCAACAGAGTTGATAATGTAAATTGGCCACCATACAGAGATTCTAAAGGACGTTTCGAGGGTTAGCCCTTTGTCAGAGCAAATCGAGGAATAATGTGGGTTACCTGTAGTTTTTATAGTAGAGTAGGTGGTAACACGGCAACCTGAAAAATAGGAATATATTAGTTAAATGAAAAGCGTTCATTAATACTGTGAGCATTAAGGGTGCCAATTTGGAAGATGAATTGTTCCAGATTCTTGC
>NC_090871.1:42678526-42683526 GCF_036669935.1 Montipora foliosa | reverse complement strand
ATTTTCATTGGATTATTGCTCGAATTTGACAGGTGAACCAACTTGCATAATCAGCCAAGGTCGTAACAAGCGTGATTTGCCTTTCTTTTTGAATTGATTTAGACGCTATCCAGTCTTTAATTCGAAAACACAGTGTCTCAAGTTTGAGGATACTGGTAAGATTACAAAATGGTAATGTTGCTAGAGTGAAATGACCATTGTTTGACAGATTATGCAAATCCGTACACAGCTGGCACCTGAAGCCAGCAATATTCCAATCAAAATTCGAGATTTCAATTTTTCACCATTCATCTGACAAACAGATTATTCAAATGGTTACTGATATCAAATTTGCAATAATCAACTCATTAATCCACTCATAAGAGGAACGCTTGAGCTGCTTTGACTGTAATGACACAGATTCAGATGACCTGATGGCAATGAAGAAGTCGACTGATTAGTCCATTATTATTGCCAATGATCAATATTTCTATGAATATTTAGTGTCTTGTCAGTGGCTTTGGTTATTCATTCATGTCAATGATTGGTCATTTATTCTTATTTAGCTGGCCATCACTTATTTATGTCATTGGTGTAATTCAGTCCATTTCAAGGTTTCTAAGTTACTGTTTGTCTTCCCAAAGAGTGTTTGAGGAAGTTACCTTTTCTATATATGACACATGAACAATGTCAGCTAGCAAAAGTAGAATCCTTTGTTTGCATGACTCGTTTATGTAGAAAGCTTACTGGGTAATGCAGACATGAAACTAAGCTGGCAAAAATGTTTGAATGATTATGATCATGCCAATAATAATAATAATAATAATAATAATAATAACTCAGGAGCGAGCTTAACTCACTTAACAGACAGGGGGTGCACTTTTGCTCTAAAGTAGTTCGTAATCAAGATTTTTACTTTCATTTGCAGCACCCTTCACTGGCTTCTAACAGCAATGTAAAGCCGTCGTGAACATGAGTGAATAGAAACAATTGCTGTGACTGGCAAGCCAGTGAGAAGAGCATGCCCTGAAAAAACGTAACTTAGAGCAGCTAGTAAATGTTAAGTTAGACTCAAATTTTGTAGCAGTAGGAATGATGTTGGTTACTGCAGAATTTAATGCTCCCAGGACCATGATAGCAGCCGCTGAGCGGCTTAACTTGTACACAATGGCAGCAAGCTGTTGGAACAAAGTAAGATATCTCCAGTTTATCGCTAATGTCATGAGATGATGTTGCTTATGTAAGGAAAGCGCTTTTGAAGAAGGTGTTTTATTAAAACAGCAAGCACAAGATTTTGGTGCGGCACAAATGGGAAGAAACAGAAAACAAGCAAACGAATTGAAGGGGAAGAACTGCAGAGTTCATCGTCAGGTGAAGCAGATAGTCCACAGACTGTATTCATGGATTGTGGGAAAGAGGTACAAAGCCAAGAGAGAGCACATGAAAGCCATAGATCGTTACATGGTGGAGGAGATGCCGAGGAGATGATGGATGCAAAAAACTCCAAGGATTCAAGGACCAGATAAAGGCAGGAGAGAGGAAGAGACACTTGGGAAAGAGAATGGCAAAACAATGATAAACAAGAAAGATGTAGAGGGGAGTGGCAAGAGGGTAACCATTAATAAATCCAAAGTACGAGAGTGTCCCATATGCAATTCAAAAGTTACACATCTTAGAAGGCATTTGGTTAGCCTTCATGTAAATAAAGGTGAGAGGCTAGCCATTGCACAGCTAGATTCCATCCTTCAGGCTGCAATATTGGAAAAAAAAGAATGGAAAGGCGGGCTGGCAAGATAATCTCCTTCAGGGACAGAACCCAAGAAAAAACCCTTTCCCTCACAAGTCTGCGTTGGTGTTGACAACCCATCTTCAACGTGGCGTTCAGAAACTGAAGGCAAGCGATTCCATTTACAGAAACGCAATGAAGATGGCCAGAGCATACCAGGGTAAAACAGAGGAACTCAAAAGGCTGCAAAAGTTGGGTACAAGATCAGCCTATGGCTGGTCAAGCTAAAAAAACAAACTGACTCCCTTGGCTATGCTTGTGCAATCTGCACTGACCTAACTGAAAGTGACAAGAGTGATGATGACAATCAATCCGAATCAGAAGCATCTTACTCCAGCACTTGTATTATGGGTACACCACAAAATTCCAGCAGTGTTAGTGTCTTTCAAAGATTGTGACAAAGGTTTGGAAGATGGAGATGAAGATCTGGAAGATGGTTTGAGAGACCAGACAGATTATATACCTGATGAAGAGTGGAGCACACTCCCTGCTAGTTCGTGTTAAAGAGAACACCTACTGGTTTTAAGAGCCATTTTCCGAGAAAATCGAAAATCGCAAGACACTCGTAAAAAAATCGATTTTTTTTTCTTTTGCCAAAACATCCCTTTTAGTGACCTAATTCAAGAAAAAATAGTTTTGGGTTCAAGCGATTCATTGTACGGGAGAAATAACAAAAAGTTTGAAAAATCGATTTATGGCTGGTTTTTCGCGCTTAAAAACAACAGAATCCGACCTCAACTTCGAGAAAACGGTGAACGCATAAGAAACAATCCCTAACATCGAAACTTCAGGCGAATATTATTTCGTTCTTAATCTTTGAAGCCCTAAAAGAAAATTTGAAGAAATAAGTTTTTTACATTTGCAATCGACAAGTTTAAAAAGGACATATTTGTGTCTCTTGAAATGTTAGAAAATGAAAGCGAACTTTAACTGTTGAAAAAGCCCTCTGGTATATGCCGCTTCCTAGTAAAACCCATATAGAATAAAGCCTTGGCTATTGAAGTAAATTACGGGAAAGTTTTAGCTCTGGGAATTAAATACAGCCCTGACACTGGAGTAAGCAATTTGAGAATTTCATTTAATAAAATGTATGCAAATTAGACGGCCCGCTGAAGGAATTCATACTAAACAAAGTTTAGTGCAAAAGGACTACTTACTGTTGCTAGTAATATGTTTTTACAGTGAAAATGTTATTTCTAGCTTTCAGCTGTGTTGGTGAGAGCCGTAAATAACTTTTTATATGACGACTGAAAAACGTTTGTTCAGCCACATTGCCGCAGCGAAATCATTGAGATCGCAACTTCGAACTGAAACTGTCATCGCTTGATGAAACTCCGTTACCACAATGGTAAAATAGTTTTCTTCATGGGAAAAAAGCAGAATTAAAATGCATTCGAAACCGTTGACTTCGATTTTGAATTTGTTTAGTTAAGATTTCAAGCCACCACAAGGTCTTATGACTTCTACTGACCCACGAATCGGTTACATATGCTAAGGTCGCGTTAGCAAACTGTCACGAAATACTCAATAGCTTCTGTTTTCGGTCTTTGTTTTGTTGGTAAAAAATACATGCAATTTTCACCGAACAGACCTTCTTGCTTAATTTGATTTATATATTTGTATTGGTCCAGACACATGCATATGCTGACTTGTTGTAAAAGACATTTATCACAGTTTTTGATTCAGAGTGAAGGTATAATATTTCCCAAAATATTTCAAACACAAATGTTTCCTTAATAAGTTCGTTATTCCCGAATTTACCACCTTGCAACAATCCCTACAGCAAAATAAAAAAGCATAAAATTCAACTTTATAGCTTGCTATAGTTTTGTTTCGGATTTGTTTTTTATCATTTTTCCTCCGAAACCAGGATCCCTAGCCAGGTAACTAGAAATTCTCAGTTTCATTTAGAGCTTGTTCACAACACAACTTTAAACTTGAGTGTGCTTATCGCATCCTTGAAACCTTCGAGACCTCCTCAAAATTGTTGAAAAGCCTATTGAGGCTAATAATAATCTTTGAGTTAAATTTGACCAATTTACGCCGCGAGCGCGAGAAAAAGAGAACCACTCCGCAGGGCTGAATACGCGATGTGGAGTGTTATAAAATTCCACATTCTCGCGCGTAACGCTTTCTCTAGAGACCTCTAGAAATGTTGTTTAGTGAAGAAAAACAAAGTTGTCTTTGGTTAACTCAGAGAACTTGCAGAAATACCTCCAGCCTGCATAACAGGCGCTTTATCAGGGGCACTCAACGACGGTTTCCCCCCGAATTACTTTGAAAAGACTTTTTAGGCTATCCAGAGTACTTTTAGATCTCTAGAAATGTTTTCTAAGTGGCGCTAAGAAATTTGTATTTGTTCGGGCATCCTAGGGTAACTTGAGTCTTTTCGAAGTTACGAGGGCTTCAGTGTTATTTTCCCGAACATTTTAGCAGCAATTCAAAGTTTTCCGAAAGTGATAGTTTTTCGGTTCCTTCTGCATGGCATTTTCGATTCCGAAAATTTTAGGCTTCCTTTCTCTACGAAAAACAACCTCACCTGGGGAGTGAAATGGGAAAAATGAACTTCAGAAAATCGGAGGGAATTTATTACATAAGCTTCGAAAATTGTGTACATGAATGAAACGGTCATCTAGAAATTTTTAGCCTTCCTCAAGCTATAGAAAATCCTAGGCAATGTTTGCTTTTCCGAACAGATATTTCACAGGGTGCCCCTGCTTTATGAGTTAGGCTAGGCGAAAGCGGCATTTTGCGCGAGGCGCGAAACGCGACGAGGGGAGGAAAAAATAAAGCTTTATCTTTCTTTATCCCTCGTCTCGCGCTTCGAACTCGTTTCGCGCTTTGAGCAAATGCCGCGTTCGCCTCGCTTGGCTCATAAAGCACCTGTTATGCAGGCTAGAATACCTCTTCACATTTATAAGATAAGGTGTCATTGATTTGTTAGAGCGGGGAGAGACATTTATAACGTGCAAATAGTCACAAACTGAATGGTAACTGACTGATTTGTAACAAGGACTCAGCCTGACAAACAAGAAATGATCTCACTCTCCGAACAGGAACGCTCTTTTAAACATAAACAAACTTCAAAAATAAGCAAAGAAAGCAAAACAATGAACAAAATAGATTTTTTCTTGACTTAGTTATTCCAGCGAGAACAAATGGTGAATGATTCACTTCTGGAAGCAGCCTCTGAGGAGAAGTGAGAACACCGTTTAGGCAGAACTCTGCACTTTGT
>NC_090871.1:42636026-42641026 GCF_036669935.1 Montipora foliosa | reverse complement strand
TGACAGTTCCGGTGATGCAGTAGATGCAAATTTTGTATGATTTTCCTGGAAAGGTGTTATGATGGATTGTATATTAAATGACTTTCTTGATTCTCTTAACTTAACTTTCTTCCCACTTCTCCTGCCTCAATAACGTCAATAAGATCCAAAAGAGCACCTGCCATTCATTGGGAATATCATTGACCTTGTAGAGTAAGGATATGGATTGGCAGTGATGGCAATCCAGAGCAAGAATTTAGCAGATTCATGTCTTCGATAAGTTTATTGTTTGGATTGATCTGACTTGAAAAAGCAAAGATGTCGCTGTGTACGTTATTTTTCACAGTGTTGTCAGGCCCAGGGTTGAGCTCAACATCCATATAGATGGTAATGTCTTTCCCAGGCAGAAGGTAGCGTAAATGTCCATGTTTAGTCCATGCACAGATCTGTCTTGATGGAATATCTACCTGTGTTGGAGGAATATTGTCCAAGTCTCTGTTTTGCCTTGAGAAGAGCATCAGTCGTGCGTCCTTCACAGAGTCTGGGGGACTTGATTTGTCATACCTTATGATTGTAAATCTCTCTAGCTTCTGGAAATTCTCTGAGGAGACAGTCAACTTCTGGAAGGGATGGGTCACAATGTACTCCACTATTCAATTCCCATGCTGGCCACGCTGTCTTTTTTTCAATGGTAATGAATTTATATAGCGCATTTTCTATTAACATATTCAAATGCGCTTTACAAGCAAGGACATCATCAATACCACTAAACTGCGAAGTACAGTCACACCCAGTGAGAGCGTAGAAGAAGAAGGGAAGAACAGATTCAGCTGATGTTAATAACCAAAAAGTGGCGCGCCCCATACCAAACGCTACCCATACTTTACACAGTTGGTTGTAGGCTAGAAGATCATGAAGCTTTTCAACCAAGATCACCACAATGTCGTTGTCAACCATTATGACAAGGATGGATTCTGCACCTCTCTCCAGAGCATGGTGTACGTGGACGACGATGCGAGTATCGGCCTCTTCTTAGTTGCACTGACCTATTACATGTGCAGATCCATGGGAAACCACAGATGTTCCTAGGACACAATTAAATTGCAGAGGATTATAGATTAAACAGTATATATAGGAACAATTATCCAAACAATCACTACATTTTACAGCTGTACTAACCAGATGTAATGTATAATGTTTTGTCAAGGGGCCATTGGAATTGCGCTACCTTTGACGTCAGAAAGGAAAACAGCCCAGACTTGTTGTCAGTTTCTCACAGACACATCATCGAGTTCTATAGAAGCTTCGTTTGGCCTGCTACTTTCCTTCTGACCCCTTGGCCTCTTATCTCCCTTGTTGCGTCCTATCAGGAACATATGTATCCCACACCACATCCACATGTTTGCTTTGATGGAGCTGCTGCTGGAGATGGGGTATGAATACCTTCTCAGCATATTCATCAAACATCGAAGCTTCCACAGTCCGCAGACAGTGGACTATAACTGCGCCATCCAAGACTTGGCAGTCAATCTGAGCAGGTGGATCGGTATTACCATTGCTATTTGGCTGCAGACATTTTAAGCGATCCAACGCAGCACTTGGAATGCGTAGGTTTCCAAACTCTGACAGCGCAGGTGGAAAGGACTGAACTTCATGACTGAAGAACTCTCTCATATCTCCATCACAGCTTTGTAATGTGACGTACAATTGTGCAAACAGGTGCAAATTGCTTTGGAGAACTGTGATCTTGTTTGATCAGTCTCAAACAACAGCTGAGCCAAATGTTCCCCGATCAGTAAAAGAGAGAGAAAGCAGAAAAGAGAATACAGTCAGCCGCAAACCGATCACTGACCAGAAAAGACCCGCGGCAAGCTGTAAAAAGCAGCCAAAGGAAAAGAACGAACTAAGCAATATCAAAGGAGCACGTTTTGCGTCGAGCAAAATACTCTATGTCCAAACACAATTCAAAGCTACAGAAACGTTCCAATACACGCACTTCTCTTCATGCCACTCCCTCAGCGTGAAAAAGGGTTTCCTTAAAGGAGAGACACTGCGCTTGTTATGAACAAAGGCAATTAAAGAGAAATTCGAGTCAAACAAACAGGATTTTAAATTCCGTCTCCTCGAATGCGGCTACCCACAAGAGCTTGTAAACAAAATACAAGCCGAAGTCGACTTCTCATCATGAAATAACGCTTTGAAATACAAGCCAATGACATGCAAAAACATTCTACCGTTCGTCACCACCAACAACCCAAGTCTACCGAAACTCAAAGAGATCCTAATGAAGAACTGGTCTTTGATCACTAACAACCCGAACCTTGCACAAATTTTCCCGAATGGCCCCATTGTCGCTAACAGGAAGGACAAATCACTCAGACCTTTTGGTCAGGGCTAAGACCCCTCCCCAACCTTAAAAAACTAACAAACTCTAGTTTTTAGCGACATACAGGCATTCTCTTACAGTCGCCTTTTTAGAAAGACAATCACGGCTCTCGTGTAAAAGGGCTTTCCAGCCTAGAGCTTTACTTCTTTCGCCTTAAAAATACAAAAAGGAGTTATCTGCGGTAAGGAGGATGACAACATTACCACCAAGTTTCCTTTTTGTGATTCTTAATGAAGAGAGGGAGATTATTCTTCTTTATTGGAGTGTGAATTGACCTTGACGTACTTCTGATATTGTTCCTTACCAAGTTTGTCAAGTGTCTTGACTGATTCAACACTGGTATCTGCACAGTCCCTGATATAAAAAAAAATGGATTTACCACATCACAGAGGTTTTTCACCTGCCGTTGGAAGGTTTTCTGAGCTGCTAGGCCTTCCTCGTGATTCTGGAAGTTGCTTGGGTTGTCTGGATCCTGATCTGACAGGAACTGGTCTTGAAACCTCTGGAGCTGACAGCTTCCATCGTCTATACGAAAAAAATAGTATTTTAAGTTGTCTGCATCTTTAATTTCATATATCTCAGTATCAATGAGCATGTCAATAGCTGCGCTTAGAATCCGTACATTGGTTTGCTGTAAAGCACAATTGTATAAGAGCTAGTTCCTATATTTGATTACCGCTATTATCGTCCCATTACTAATGGCCCATTCTCTCTATCAGACGAATCTGCAGGGAATCATGGTAGTTGTATAAATCAAAACACATGTCCAGTCCAAAATGATGAATACAACTACCATGGTTCCTACAGGGAATTGGCCATTGCCCGAAAACGTGAATAGCTTTTCACATTTTTTCGGGGGGCAAAACAGAACGCCAGCCTTAAGAGGACCATTTTATACTGTTTGTTTGTAGCTACCTGAAGGCTACAGGATTCTCAGTTAGACCAACTGCACCACCAGAACCTTTCACCATCCTATTTTCCTGTTTGTTAACTTGGTCCAGCGGTACTGAAGAGAATCTGTTTCCTGTCTTTGAAGGAACCCAGTGACAATGCTCCTGAAAGTCACGTCTGATGGATTCAGGAAGCGATTTCATAACTCTGATGTAAATTGTAACCCAGCGGGCATAGTTCATGTGGTCAAGGGCAAAGAACAAGTTGCTCTAACACCTCCACAAACAGAGAGAAATCAAGTTCCCTGTGTGCCCGGACAAATATGAGAATCAGACTCTCATATTTCATGACCAAGTCCCAGAAGAGAAATGTCGGACTTCTCTGACTCGTGGTGTTCTCCAACTCAGCAAGCGAGGCTCCATCACTGGCGGAGGCCAGGAACATTTCTTGCTTCAGGCTATGCAGGGTGAGCATGTCTGAAGTGAAATGAATCTTGTATGAATAATATAGGAACATTAGGAACCCAAGGAACATTATCAAGTGTAAAAAATAGAAATATTAACCACAGCATTTAACTGGTTCTCATAAGATGAGATGCTTTCTGGGAGCCTTGTGCAATGCCAGAAGAAGCCACCTCTGCTTCTGTAAGAGTTGTGGTCCAGCCGCTATCGTCAAGGAGATCAGCAACGGTGCTCCACATCGGCATCTCCAAATGGAGTCCACCGAACTCGTCTTTTCCATATTCAGCTGGCCACTTCCACTGAATGGGTCTTGCCAATGCAAACAAAGGTTGATCCAGGTGATGACTGGAACTTGCCCCGGATTAAGAAACCATGTTTTATCATTGCAGGGGTATCTGCCTTTTCGTAAAACAGAGGAAGGAGTGCTGTTATAACAGGAGGATCGTTCATTTGTTGCTGATTTTTAGAGTGATGAGCAGCCCAAGTGATTGAATCTTCAGCGCCAACATCATCGTTGCTGAGTTTGGACAAAGCATGGTTCACCCAGCGACCTTCTTGTTGTTTTGCGTCGTCAATGTTAACTTCTCCTTCAACTGGTGCTAAGTTGCGGGCTGGTACAGACACTGAACTTGTAGTTAGTGCAACTGTAGGTACTGTTGCATAGCTCTCTGGTAATCCTTGGTGTTATGTTCCAGGCGGCGGAACTACTATTGGGGGCTCACAGGTACACTTTCCGTTGGAAACTGAAACATGGTGATACCAGTTCCGTGAAATGAGGTGATGGATGTTATAGAACTGGTATTATGATCAATGTTATCAAGCGGACCCACAGAAAATATCCCTTTTCTTAAACAAGCGAGTGATACACATCCATCTTCCTTGAAGCAGGTGCTAAGAGACAATGCTAGCCAGTCTTCTATTTCCATGATGCGATCACAGGAAGCAGAAATACATCTTTTAAGTGATTGTCTTACTTCTGGTCGAGTTATGTATGCTTAGTCCAACGTAAAGTGCTAGAGGTGGCTCATGAGATGCCGAATGGAGAGTTTCACCTGTTTTGGTCTTACAGGACAAACTGTTAGACATGCTTCACTTTCAGATTGCTCTTGATCCTAAATGTTAATTCCATTAAGAATGATAGAGACCAGAGACCTGAAGCTAGATGGTAAATATTTCAATTGGCAGTCCATTGGAAAACATCCGGAAAAATTAAATCCTTTGTGAGCAAAAATGTATTTCCTTACAATCGTTGCACCCCTTGCTAGAATCTTGGCATCTTCTGA
>NC_090871.1:42621026-42631026 GCF_036669935.1 Montipora foliosa | reverse complement strand
TTTGTCCAAGTTTAAGATTACTCCAGCTTGGATGACGAGCTATGAACGACCACCCGATGTGCAACGACATTTGGTAGCGTATTTACTCTCCTATATGCTGCCACGTCATCAGTGTGAACCTCCATCCCTGGGAGAACGCATCTCTGAATTAAGGGAAGAGTGCCCGCGTCCCTTCTTTCAACAACTTGAAAATACCCTCTTGATGGTGTGTACTCTGTTGTCAAGATTCCAAACACCCACAAGTCCTGCCTTGCTCTCCTCCCTCTATTATACTAAAAAGGCAAGCGAAAAAGAAAATTTTTGTTGTTATCAGTACGCAGATACAAGTAGTAAATCCTGTAAATGCTTGTATATATATATATATATCTATCTATATCTATATAGCCAACCTTTGCTTGTGGTTGAATTTACTTTCATCGCACTTCACTACAGCACCAGGGCCACCAAACGGTATGAATGGCTGCTATTCTGCACGTCTCCGGAACATACCTCTTGAAAGAATGAAAAGTTTATTGCCCAAATTAATACATTATAATCAATCAGGAATATCCCAGGCAGAACTATCAATGAGAATATACGCTCAATTCTTGATATAATGGACTATACAAAAGCTAAGAAATTACACGGAATTTTATTGTTTATTGACTTTGAGAAAGCATTCGACAGTTTGGAATGGACTTTTCTTGAAAGAGTTTAAATCAATTCGGTTTTTGGGCCTGATTTCATAAGATGGGTCAATGGCCTCTATAAAAATATTCAAAAGCTGTATCATAAACAATGGCTTTTGCTCTCATTACTTTAAGATAGAGCATGGAGTTAGGCAGGGGGATCCCTTTCCCCCTAACTTTTTGTCACCGCGATTGAAATTTTAGCGATTGCTATATGAAACCAAGACAATATTAAAGGCATAAAAATCAATGATTTAGAAACTAAAACTGCTGCAGTTCGCTGATGACACAACTGTTGTTTTATCAGATTTAGATTCTGCACGAGCTTTGTTTGTACTACTTGATTGTTTTGAGAAAGTTTCTGGACTAAGACTTAACGTTGTGAAAACAGAACCAATGTGGATTGGCTCCCTCCCACACTGACAAAAAAACCACTTGGGGTCAAATGGAAAACTTGCGTTAAGTTTTTAGGAATTCTCATTTATATGATGTACAGATACTAGTGAGAAAAACTTTAAGCAAAGGCTGAAAAAAATTATAAATACAATAAAATTATGGAAGTCAAGGGGTTTCTCAATTCATGGCAAGGTTAACATCATAAAAGCAATCATTCTTCAAAAACTAATATACCCTAGCTCGGTGATAAGCACTCCGTCTGAAGTTATAAAAGAATTGAACAACTAGTTTTTCATTTTTTATGGAACAGGAAGGATAAAGTTACGAAGCTCAACGTATGCACCCTATGAGCAAGGTGGCCTCAAAATGATAGATTATGAAACTATGATAAAAGCGTTGCGGTTGAGCTGGTTAATGCGCATAACGGATGAGGACTCATCAGGTTTCTGGAAGTCTTACTTGACTACCTTTTGGAAGCAGAGGGGCATTCTGTCTGCGCATGTGTAGTACAAAGAGGTTTTTATAAGTAGCCGCTGACACACGCCCGCACGTGGCGAGCGCGCGTCCGCTTCCCGCTCTTTTTGAGCAAAACCAAAACAAAAAATATTAAATGCAAAATGGCCGTGTACGCAGGTCGGTTTGTTGTCTTTTTAGCGTGTGTTTTGCTCTGTATTTCAAACGTAAGTGAAAGCAAAGAAAGGTCGAAAAATGGTTGTGTTGTGTGTGGCAAGAAGTCACAAGGAAGCCCCTTCAGACACGTTGAGAAAAACGAGGAGTAACTTATACGCTTATTTATTTTCAAATTTTCTCGGAGATATGAAGTTCTATTCTAAACGTGTTTTGAAATATATTAGGAAACAGTTTGTAAACCAGCGCAAAGCAGTAATAATTGCAACTGTTTTGTAGCTGATTGTAAGGCTTACTTGAAAAACCCGCTTTATCCACAAATGTTGGCATGTGTCTATTTAAAAAAATCGTTTTTTTTTAAAACCTCCATGAGCTGATTTACTGCATTTTGCCATTCTGAAAGTTACTGGTTTTTTTTGTTTAAAAGTATGTTCACATGATCTCAACAAAACCAGGGGACGTGTTCGGAAAAGGAGAAAGAGTCAAGTGCCAAAAAAGTGTCCGAGGAGTCAGTTGCTAGTGGGAGTACGTAGTGGTACATGTAGGGAGATGATACGTGATTGCCAAGACACGTCATATATTAGACAATGAGAGCAAAAATTGAAGATTTTTTATCAGAAAGTAAGTTGAAATTTGTTTGCGTGAATTACATTTGATCTCTCCAAGCTGTAAAAAGCACGGTCTTGACGGACATCAACATCATTTATAACAGGACCCTGGCCCCAAAGGCCACAGACAACAGCTTATGTTTCCAAAAAACAATACTTAGATATGTGCCCATTGAGAACATGCCGGTAAATTCCGACAGTAGGGAGGGTCCTCAACAACCAGTGTTTAAACGAAGACTATGGGTCTCTCTCTAAGTAGGATAAAATAATGTTATGCATAGGGGTGAAGAAAGAACAAAACAAGGAACTCTTCAATTGGGAGGGGTATGTCATGCTTACTAAGAACATTAAGCTCAATAAAACTCAGTCAAGAGAAAGGAGAGAAGGGGACCATATGTTCGTTTATACTCCTTAAAAATAGAAAGGAGCCATAAATTAGAGGAATTTTACTATGAATACTAACACTGTCCTACTCATTCAGTTGTGGGCCCAGGGCAGGGTCCCAAAAGCCCCCTTGCTGGATTCAGTGGAAGAAAAACCAACCACCCCTCTGCTTATAAAAATTATATATATATAGTCGAGTGGGGAAAAAATCCATGGGGCATGTTACAGTAGTAATATCTTGTCCAGCCACCCCTACCTTCAGGCCAAAAATTGAGTAAGGATTTTCTTCCAGAGGGAAGAGGGCAGCTGTACAGAAAAGGGTTGCCAATTAAAGGTCAACTTCCACTACAGATTGGTCAAGAATAGCATTAGCTTTTTGACAGTATAAAAAATGAAACCTTTTTTTTTGTTTTGAATGAAAACTACTATGGTAACAAAAAAATAACATGAGCATAATTAAGATAATAACGAAAAATCAGGAAGGAGCGGCCAAGTTCCAATAGGTTGGCTGAACCCAATTAAAATACTCTTTGAAGATAGTGGTACAAAAGGACTTACCAGACCAAAGATTATTAGGCTGCTTAGCTTAGTCTGCACACAGACGTTTTTTCCTTTTTCATGGATAATTCTGACGTGCATGAAAACCAACCACTAGTGCTTGAGCTAGTGCTCAATTAATCCCCTGTGGTTGCATTTTACTTGCTTGACTTTATAAGGGTCTTAGAAAAAATTAAAGGTCTGTTACAGCAGGACTAAAGCTTAGTTTCACAGTAAGGTTTGCCGCGGGCAAAATACCCAACTTCAGTTTAAACAGCAAGTGTCTGAAAAAATGGTTTATGATATAAGAGCGGTTTGGGTTTCACCCCAATTTTACTCATTTCTTTCAAGGTAAAACATTTTTTGGTTTTGTTTTTCTAAAATATTTTTTTTGTTTCATGTAGGGTGTGACATAAAAGGAAGAACTTACAATGGTGAAAAATAAAATATAAAGAGAGAAATAGTTGTGAACAAAGGCAGCCATGTATATGAGCCAGAGATTTTTAGAGTTTTTAGGACAGTTTTGCATTACTGCTCGGCCACAAAAGCTTTTTGACACCGTACTTAGTGCAATCACATCTGCAAGGCATTCATCAGAACGAATTTATCCTAACTAAGAAGCGGGTTATGTCATTTAGTTATAATATGTGCGGACTGTCTAAGTAAGGGCATGCGCCAACTTCAAATGGATCAACTCGCTCTATCTCAGAAGTAGTCGCATAAATCAAGAGGGTCTGGAAAACAGAGCATTATGGGGCTATCTTGTGCAAGACGGGAAAGTAAACAGTCCGTCAACACCGTGGCAGAAAACCACTGCCAAGCATTCCAAAATTTCGTACAAGAGGCTCTTAAAAAAAAGTGGCGTGATAGTTCTTAATAATTGACGATCCACTTCAGTGCACAATTAAAGAAGGCCGCAACGGGGAAAAAAGCATCAGAGGCAAAGTCTATGTGCACACATTGTGTTCAAAGCATTTAAACAAATACCAGCCATAAATGTAGAGGAGGCAAATTTCATGCGCGATGTTAATGGTATAAGCATAGCAGTCCGACCAGGATATCATTAAATCTGCTTCATGCATGAATAAAACATAAGACAGTCATATGCTTCTGTTATGCCAAACTTGCTTACTGATGCCTTTTTTTAACCCAGATCTTCAATGGCAAAGACTAAACACTCCCCAATATTCTAGGAAAAAAGTGAAAACGTGCAAACAATGCCAAAAAATGGGGAACCAACATTCACCTGGCTGATTTTGTTGAGTTTACAAGTTGGAAGTCCAGCAATGACTTTGATGCAGCATATGACCGTAGTGATGAATGCTGCTTTAGGAGATTACATGCAAACGTTTGTTATCATTCAGCCAGGGGATGGCCCATTGGTCAATTTACTGCCGTAAGATTAATCTACACAATGCCTTGAAAAAATTTATCAGTTTTACCCCTATGTTGGGTCACAGTCAATCAAGAACACATTCTCTACATGATCATTCAACATATTCATATAATCCATTGCTGGTTCTGAAAAAGGATGGAGGAAAGCCTGTAAGTAAACTTTGACCTATCAGCCCGTTATCCTGTCAGTCATTCTAACTATTGGGTCCTTTGGCACCCATGATCCTGATGTCTTTTCGCGTACTATGTGGTTCTTGCTCACTCTTCACTTCGGCCACCGCGCCACGACACGAAGCTAGGCAAATCAATTGTGGGCGACCCTCGTGTTTAAGAAAAAAAGACGACGTAAGTGGCGAAAATATATCTGGAATGGAGCACCGAAAGAGGTAAAGCAAAAGCCGAGCGGGAAGAAAAAATGAGGCACAAAAGATCGTTCAATCCGAAAGAGGTACGAGACAGGCGACACGAAATGTTCAGTGTCTTGCATCAAAGAGTTTGTTAACAGGCGACCTCCAGCGGCACAAATCACCGAAAAAGTTTCCTTTTCTTCTGGCTGTTCGTCACCGGAGAAAACCCAGAAAATCAAATTGGCTTCTTGAACAGCCCAAGGGGGAAAACACAAAATCGGAGAAAAGTGTTCTTTCTAACGCTACGAAGCGGACTTACCATTGTCGCGGAGCGGGACATTTACCGTAACCATTCAGTCAGAAAAACCTGCACCAAAAAAAACGCTTCTGGATTCAGGAGGGTCACACAACAGTGTGGCCCAGCTCTAAAGCCATAAAACACTTCACAGTCTGGATCGCTTCACCGTAGCAATTCTCATCCACAACAGCGTGAGATGTCTAAAATACTGAGTGGGAAGAAAGAAAGCTTCGGAGCTGAAACCAAGCCCAAAAAAAGTTCAAGTGGGCAGGAACACGTTCAAGACTTCAACCAGGACACATGGCATATTGTTGGGAGCAAACATTGGTGTAATAAACATCCAGATTTTGTCCTTTCAGAAGCCTCTGGATCGAAGCAATCTTCACACATTTCGCTCCGGAAACAAACACAGCGGGTCATGTTATTGAATCTCCGATGAAAAAGAGATTAACAATTTTTTCTCATTTCTTGTAATCAGACTCGTTCGCAGTTGTATCACAACGGTTAGCTTTTGTTGTATGTACTGTTGAACTTTGAAACGACTTCGTGATTTAGTGAAAATAAGAACTTTTGAGTGTAGATGATCCTGCTCAAAAAAAACATTAAAATCTTCTGTACTTTGAAGTTTGCACTGTTCAAATACATTTTACTGGATTACCAAATTGAATGGAGTGATATCATTGCCTTTGAAAACTGCATGCGAACCAAAAAACAAATGCTGGCCAAAGAAAAGAAAGAGAAAAGGTTCGAGTGATGAAAAGGTAGGAGTGAAAGGGAAAGTGCGGTTCGTTGCGTTCATATTGATAAAATGATATTGCGCCCTCGGTCCATGGCCTTACGGAAAGAGTGCAAGCGAGAGGTCCTTGCGCCATTGGGACCGAGGGCCAAATATTTTCCCATCTGGCCCTCTCGTAATTAAAACAAAAAAACAAATACAAGAATAGTGGTAAAGTGCGTCAGGACAAATAAAGAAGCCATGGGTGTCGTTTTCTCTTTACATTGACATGACAAATTTCTGAAATCTATTACGTCAATTTGCATCGGTTCCATGAAGCCATCTGTTTGAATTGGATGGACTGATGGCCTTTTTGGTGGTCTGTTACAACTTTTCTGAGAAGGTGTGGGGTGCACATCGATTTATAAACCAATTAACCACCCTCTGTGGTTAATTCCTGCATACTGCTCTTTTAGCCATAGTCCTCTGTCTTGTCTTCCTTGGTGCGCTGTTGCTGATTGGCAAATTGCCAGGACAGTGAATAATATTTCTTCGCGACCACATACCTGGTTGGTTCACTTTGTGGTTAAGGGAAGAGTGGGTGAGTTCGAGAATCAGTAAGTTTCTTCTGACTAACGATTCAATGCAATGTTGGCCTAAGGGGGGGAGGGGAGGGGGGTGAATATGTAAAATGGAGAGCCTAGTAGGCAGTGTAGGAGGTGAGAGAACAAGAAGGATAGAGACCGAGGAAGTAGTTTCTTTTTGGTTTGTTGTTACTTTTTATTAAAGTCACTCCAAAAAAAAAAAAATGTTCACACAAATTGAACAGACGTTGATAAAATGATTTGAAACTAGGTTGAGAAGAACAAATTTAACCTAGGTGTCTTAGATTCTGTACTAAAGACAAGGCCCAAAATGGTTTTAGTGTGTATAAAAAAGCAATTATATCAAATCTCAGATTATATTTCTGTGGAGTCGTACCATGAGCAGAAAACATTCTATTGCATGGGAGAAACCTGTATACTGGACTGAAGGTTTTCATTTATTTTCATATCATAAACAATGAATCTGTTATTTGTTACTACATTAAATGCCAGAAAGAAGGATTTTTTTTTGATCTAAAAACCTAGTCTTAGCCAAACCGGCAAGGATTGAAGAGGAATTTTTTGAGCGTGTAAACACAAAGCAACTTTTTTGGTGTTAGGTCTAAATACAACATTTTGTTTGTGCTTTGGGGGGGGGCTTCCTGATGAGGAGGTGTTTTGCAGAGTTTTAAAGGCGAGTGTGGTGACATTAGATCAGCCTACCCACCCTATCACATTTAATCGTTGTCAAAAGAAAAGAAAAAGAAAAAGCAAATTTCTAGACATACAAAGAATGCAAGTTCACAGTTGGAAAGGTCCCCTGCCTGTTACTTTGTAACAGACAGTGGTGATGAGTTGAGATTGAAGAGGATGCGGCCCAGATTGGTGGAGGTCCCCACGAGGAGAGGTTTTCGCCATTGTTATGGAAACATTGTTAAGTGGCAATGAACCATCCCGGTCATTTTGAGGGTGATGATGGGCACAAATTCCCGTCCATTCCCAACAGGTTGTGGGAGAGGGTGAGTTTCTCGTTAGCCGGACCAGGCATCAATGGCAACATGTAATTGCCACACACTGATTTTGATATGGGGGGGGTGGCAAAGCCTGTTGCCACTTATCTGGAGGCTGGGTGAACAGAAAACGGCCTGTGCAACAGTGACAATGGATGACATTCCTGATCTTGAAATCAAAGAGATGTGGAGAACACCTGATGAATGGTTGATTGGAAAGGAGGTTGGTAGTTGGAATGATGGCTCTGCCACACTGATGAGTCAAGGAGCTGTGGAGTATCAGCAGCTTTGGTGACCCACAATAATGCAGCTGAGGTGGCATATGAGTGCATGATCTATCAAGTTGTTCGCAAACGATTAAGATGAACTGGAACAGCTAAGAGAGAGGTCTTGGTGTGGTTGTGTATTGTCATACGGATCGAATCTCACCCAAGGGTTAGAAGTGAACTATTCAAGACAATTGCTGAGGCTGCTGTAAGGTTTGATGTACTGAAACCACAGAGTTCAGCTGGATGTTACTGATGGTTATGATATACCCGGACAGCCAGACATGTAACATATTTATTATAACACTTGACGGATACTTGTGAAAAGAGAATCTGGTACGTGAATTATAAAAACACCATCATCTTCTTTTCGTAGTACAAACAGTATAAAGCTACACATGCTTATGCAATATAAAGGGTGGGTTTCAAACCAGAAAATGTCTAATAGAAACAATACCTTTTTGATATCTTTACACGTGCTGTGTACTTAAATACACCGTGGAACTAACTTGTCGTAAATATTAAGGAATAATGGACAGGTAGGAAAAGCTAAATGTTTGTTGTTATAGTTTGTGTCTTTGGGCACAGGGGTCCTGATGCAAAGATTGTCATGCTAGTCTTAACTGGATTCCCCAACTATGCCTGGTAGCATAACCCAGTCAAGTTTTCCTTGAAGGTGACAGACAAGCTGATTCTATTTACACTGAGCTCAGTTTCACATCAAACATATAAAATATTATAGGTTAAAATTACATAGGCAACAAAAGAGAGTGTCATAAGCGTGTAAGGTGTAATAACCCAAATCGGGAGCGAGTGGGATCATCAAAAAAAAAAATAGCAAAAGGGCTAATATAGTGGATGGAAACATGACAATAAAAGACAATTAGAGACGGAATTAAAACTATATTTAATAAACACGAGATTTCTTCATCCGCTAGGATAGCTATTTAATTAGAATAACAATTAAGCATAAGGTCCTTAGGCTACATAACAGATTTCTATTACATGATGCTTGTGCATAGGAATGAACAGAAGAGGTAAAAGTGAATTATTTCTGAAACAGGGGGTTAAACAATCAGTTGTGGACCACGGATAAACGAAAGAGGTGATCTGTGATTCAATACACATTGAGCTTAATTAGATTGAGAGTCTTGACCCCAGAGGTTCAGAATGAGATTTTGGTTCAGGCGACGATATTATTCTGACTGCTCTTGTCTGGATTTAAAACTAATGTGTTTAGAAAATGTTGAAAAGGTTAAACCCCCAGACATGGACACCATAAGTGAGGAAAGGATAGATAAGGAGCGTAATAAAGCATGACAAGAATATGTTTGCTGACATAAATATCTCACTTGTGACAAGATACCACAGTTTTTGATAGTTTTCACACAAGTCATTAAAAATTTCGACTTTTCCCTGTTTTAAGTTGGAGTCAAAAGTTATTCCCTGATCCCATACCTGTAGCAAGGAGGTTCTTCCTGACCACATGTCACTTGTCATAACAGTTTTTTTTTCAAGGAACGGGCTATGGAAGGGCTTGATGGAATTCTTTATTTATGTTACGTAGAAGTCTGTCACCACTGAGATTTTTATACTGATTACACGAGCCCTACATGTTGACTTTTGTATTTTAGTATGAGAGGTAGAAGTCTGTCACATGCTATTTTTTATTCTGAGTACAGTCCATACATGTTTACATTTTGTTGCCCTGGAAGACTAGCATTACCTTAGTACAACTATAAACCAGGTTCTTTTAGAAAAAAAAGCCACAGTATTGAAGCATCACATGTATCACATTAACAGCACCTGTGGTACACTTGTATGAGAGGTCCACCTCCATTAGTTGGAACAGTTAGTCATGGGAATAAAACTGGTTTATCTTTACATTTGCACCACTTTCCTTAGTCTCTCACGCATTGAAGTAAAAACTATACTACTCATGCTAATTGCATAATGACAATCTGCTTTTAGCAAAAGGCAACACATCTGATGTAGATGTCCATTCCAAAACAGTAACTTATTGACAGTGGATCAAAGACAGTGATTCAAGTCATTCCTGTCTGTGTCATTTAACGGACAGTGTATTGGTGGAATTTCCAAAAGATCACTGCTGCTACTTTGGAGGGGACCGCCCTTCCATGTCACTGGCCTAGGAATCTTTATTA
>NC_090871.1:42608950-42614379 GCF_036669935.1 Montipora foliosa | reverse complement strand
TCGTTTGGCCTGCTACTTTCCTTCTGACCCCTTGGCCTCTTATCTCCCTTGTTGCGTCCTATCAGGAACATATGTATCCCACACCACATCCACATGTTTGCTTTGATGGAGCTGCTGCTGGAGATGGGGTATGAATACCTTCTCAGCATATTCATCAAACATCGAAGCTTCCACAGTCCGCAGACAGTGGACTATAACTGCGCCATCCAAGACTTGGCAGTCAATCTGAGCAGGTGGATCGGTATTACCATTGCTATTTGGCTGCAGACATTTTAAGCGATCCAACGCAGCACTTGGAATGCGTAGGTTTCCAAACTCTGACAGCGCAGGTGGAAGGACTGAACTTCATGACTGAAGAACTCTCTCATATCTCCATCACAGCTTTGTAATGTGACGTACAATTGTGCAAACAGGTGCAAATTGCTTTGGAGAACTGTGATCTTGTTTGATCAGTCTCAAACAACAGCTGAGCCAAATGTTCCCCGATCAGTAAAAAGAGAGAAAGCAGAAAAGAGAATACAGTCAGCCGCAAACCGATCACTGACCAGAAAAGACCCGCGGCAAGCTGTAAAAAGCAGCCAAGGGAAAAGAACGAACTAAGCATATCAAAGGAGCACGTTTTGCGTCGAGCAAAATACTCTATGTCCAAACACAATTCAAAGCTACAGAAACGTTCCAATACACGCACTTCTCTTCATGCCACTCCCTCAGCGTGAAAAAGGGTTTCCTTAAGGAGAGACACTGCGCTTGTTATGAACAAAGGCAATTAAAGAGAAATTCGAGTCAAACAAACAGGATTTTAAATTCCGTCTCCTCGAATGCGGCTACCCACAAGAGCTTGTAAACAAAATACAAGCCGAAGTCGACTTCTCATCATGAAATAACGCTTTGAAATACAAGCCAATGACATGCAAAAACATTCTACCGTTCGTCACCACCAACAACCCAAGTCTACCGAAACTCAAAGAGATCCTAATGAAGAACTGGTCTTTGATCACTAACAACCCGAACCTTGCACAAATTTTCCCGAATGGCCCCATTGTCGCTAACAGGAAGGACAAATCACTCAGACCTTTTGGTCAGGGCTAAGACCCCTCCCCAACCTTAAAAAACTAACAAACTCTAGTTTTTAGCGACATACAGGCATTCTCTTACAGTCGCCTTTTTAGAAAGACAATCACGGCTCTCGTGTAAAAGGGCTTTCCAGCCTAGAGCTTTACTTCTTTCGCCTTAAAAATACAAAAGGAGTTATCTGCGGTAAGGAGGATGACAACATTACCACCAAGTTTCCTTTTTGTGATTCTTAATGAAGAGAGGGAGATTATTCTTCTTTATTGGAGTGTGAATTGACCTTGACGTACTTCTGATATTGTTCCTTACCAAGTTTGTCAAGTGTCTTGACTGATTCAACACTGGTATCTGCACAGTCCCTGATATAAAAAAAAATGGATTTACCACATCACAGAGGTTTTTCACCTGCCGTTGGAAGGTTTTCTGAGCTGCTAGGCCTTCCTCGTGATTCTGGAAGTTGCTTGGGTTGTCTGGATCCTGATCTGACAGGAACTGGTCTTGAAACCTCTGGAGCTGACAGCTTCCATCGTCTATACGAAAAAATAGTATTTTAAGTTGTCTGCATCTTTAATTTCATATATCTCAGTATCAATGAGCATGTCAATAGCTGCGCTTAGAATCCGTACATTGGTTTGCTGTAAAGCACAATTGTATAAGAGCTAGTTCCTATATTTGATTACCGCTATTATCGTCCCATTACTAATGGCCCATTCTCTCTATCAGACGAATCTGCAGGGAATCATGGTAGTTGTATAAATCAAAACACATGTCCAGTCCAAAATGATGAATACAACTACCATGGTTCCTACAGGGAATTGGCCATTGCCCGAAAACGTGAATAGCTTTTCACATTTTTTCGGGGGGCAAAACAGAACGCCAGCCTTAAGAGGACCATTTTATACTGTTTGTTTGTAGCTACCTGAAGGCTACAGGATTCTCAGTTAGACCAACTGCACCACCAGAACCTTTCACCATCCTATTTTCCTGTTTGTTAACTTGGTCCAGCGGTACTGAAGAGAATCTGTTTCCTGTCTTTGAAGGAACCCAGTGACAATGCTCCTGAAAGTCACGTCTGATGGATTCAGGAAGCGATTTCATAACTCTGATGTAAATTGTAACCCAGCGGGCATAGTTCATGTGGTCAAGGGCAAAGAACAAGTTGCTCTAACACCTCCACAAACAGAGAGAAATCAAGTTCCCTGTGTGCCCGGACAAATATGAGAATCAGACTCTCATATTTCATGACCAAGTCCCAGAAGAGAAATGTCGGACTTCTCTGACTCGTGGTGTTCTCCAACTCAGCAAGCGAGGCTCCATCACTGGCGGAGGCCAGGAACATTTCTTGCTTCAGGCTATGCAGGGTGAGCATGTCTGAAGTGAAATGAATCTTGTATGAATAATATAGGAACATTAGGAACCCAAGGAACATTATCAAGTGTAAAAAATAGAAATATTAACCACAGCATTTAACTGGTTCTCATAAGATGAGATGCTTTCTGGGAGCCTTGTGCAATGCCAGAAGAAGCCACCTCTGCTTCTGTAAGAGTTGTGGTCCAGCCGCTATCGTCAAGGAGATCAGCAACGGTGCTCCACATCGGCATCTCCAAATGGAGTCCACCGAACTCGTCTTTTCCATATTCAGCTGGCCACTTCCACTGAATGGGTCTTGCCAATGCAAACAAAGGTTGATCCAGGGTGATGACTGGAACTTGCCCCGGATTAAGAAACCATGTTTTATCATTGCAGGGGTATCTGCCTTTTCGTAAAACAGAGGAAGGAGTGCTGTTATAACAGGAGGATCGTTCATTTGTTGCTGATTTTTAGAGTGATGAGCAGCCCAAGTGATTGAATCTTCAGCGCCAACATCATCGTTGCTGAGTTTGGACAAAGCATGGTTCACCCAGCGACCTTCTTGTTGTTTTGCGTCGTCAATGTTAACTTCTCCTTCAACTGGTGCTAAGTTGCGGGCTGGTACAGACACTGAACTTGTAGTTAGTGCAACTGTAGGTACTGTTGCATAGCTCTCTGGTAATCCTTGGTGTTATGTTCCAGGCGGCGGAACTACTATTGGGGGCTCACAGGTACACTTTCCGTTGGAAACTGAAACATGGTGATACCAGTTCCGTGAAATGAGGTGATGGATGTTATAGAACTGGTATTATGATCAATGTTATCAAGCGGACCCACAGAAAATATCCCTTTTCTTAAACAAGCGAGTGATACACATCCATCTTCCTTGAAGCAGGTGCTAAGAGACAATGCTAGCCAGTCTTCTATTTCCATGATGCGATCACAGGAAGCAGAAATACATCTTTTAAGTGATTGTCTTACTTCTGGTCGAGTTATGTATGCTTAGTCCAACGTAAAGTGCTAGAGGTGGCTCATGAGATGCCGAATGGAGAGTTTCACCTGTTTTGGTCTTACAGGACAAACTGTTAGACATGCTTCACTTTCAGATTGCTCTTGATCCTAAATGTTAATTCCATTAAGAATGATAGAGACCAGAGACCTGAAGCTAGATGGTAAATATTTCAATTGGCAGTCCATTGGAAAACATCCGGAAAAATTAAATCCTTTGTGAGCAAAAATGTATTTCCTTACAATCGTTGCACCCCTTGCTAGAATCTTGGCATCTTCTGAAAAATCACGTTGTCTCAAGGCATCCTTCAACAGGCTACTTATTGCCTCACTAAAAAGTAAAACAGTGTTTAATATGGGAATTTAGAACAAAATTCAACATCTCTTGTACCCTCCACACGATGCTGATTCACAATAGAACAACACAAAATGACAAATGGGGTCAGTTATGGGAATTTAGAACGCAATCCAAGATATCTCATACCCTCCACACGATGTCAATCCCCAATTAAAAAAACACAAAGTCAAAAACGGGGTTAACTAAGGGAATTTAGAAGAAAATTCAAAATATCCCATACCTCAACGCGATGTTGATCCCTAATTAAAAAACGAAATGAAAAACAGGGTTAATTATGGGAATTTAGAAGAATATTCAAAATATCCCATATTCTTCACCAGATGCCGATCTCCAATGAAAAAACAGAAAGAGACTCTAGGAACAAGGTTGAAGTGACCATTTTTATTTAATGGTCAACTACTACTAGCTTGAAATTCGTGAAAGATGGGTCTAGTTGAAAGTAAGGTATAAGACTCACTAGGTTAACCATTCATTGCACTGCAATTTTGATTTAAACCTGTGGTTTACACATTTAAAATACTATTGGAAGAAAGGAGAAAAATAAATGTTTGATTTGCCATTTTTAATTGAAAAGATCTTTCTGATCTAAATTAAAACACATACCTTGAAAAAAAAAGTCAATTCAATGGAAACCAAGTAAGTAAGTAATATACTATGTTCCAGAAAACTGAAAAAAGCACTGTCTCTATCGTCATTTCATTCATTGCCAAAACCACTCTCGCATTCAGGGTTACTGAACGGTGCATCATCAGCACTTTTTGGAAGACAAAGCAACACATCAGAGGTATCAATATCGTCATCCCCTTCATGATCACTGTACTCTCCTGGTGATAAACAAAGCTTGGAATTGAGATTTCAATGTAGCCTTTGAACAAATTTTGAAGCTTTAAAGGTTGTCTTTCAACAGATAACAGTTTCATTTTAATGAACACATTTTTGCCTTTTGCCTCTTCAGATGAAGGAATAGTAGAATGTAATATCAAGGAGATAGGGGTTCTATGTTGGCTGGTGAAGTGCTCTACTATGTTCTTTTTCTCGCTCCAACAAATGAAACAAGTCAATAGCCCTCCGTTTGACCGTTATTGGGACTTCTGACGAAGCTGAACTCATTAATTCACTTCTTAGCCACACGTCTGCTTCCGGGTTCTTTACTTAGTTGAACTCAAGGGATCACATCAATAACCAACCAGGGCTGGAATCAAGGCAGTTGAAATTATAAAGAGCAGTGCGCACAGTTTTTGTGGCGTGTGTAACGTGCTTTGAAAGCCGTTTGGAAAGAGCATGACCATCTAAAAAAAAACAAAAGTGTTGAACAGGTCATGTAAAACGATGGTCAGAAAAAGAGGATGACAACATATTTGCTGCATCTCATGAATTGGAAGCACCCTTTAAACAAATTGTTCTTGCTATTTTCAGTAACCAAGTGCGAAGTGCCGAAGACCAGAATCCAGGCATATACAACTTTGTAAGCACTTCTAATTTTAAGTGCTTACCAGAGTCTAAGAGGCAGTGTGGCCCAGTGGTTAGGGCGCTTGCCTTGAGATCCGGAGAACCCGGGTTCAAGACCCGCTCTGACCACTCGTTCAATTTGATCCTGGTAGTCCCTGGTTCAACTTCCCAGCTGCACTTGTAAATAGCCAAC
>NC_090871.1:42591450-42593950 GCF_036669935.1 Montipora foliosa | reverse complement strand
CAATGTCTGAGTGACTGACAATGAAGGCCCATTTTCGCTGTGAATGAGTCATGGCAATTCTGCAGAGTTGAAAACTGTTACTCCAAGACTGAGAGCCAATCAGAATACTGTATCCAGCATGTAAACCATACCAAAACAACAGGACAAGGGTGCAATCCTCTGGGGTGAACATGGGCCTTTTAATGTCAGAACAGAAAGTAGATATGTATGAATGCGGTGGATTGTACCTTACAAGCTTGTGGTGACCATCCATATTCCAAAGAGCCATTGGAGATGGAACAGAGTATCTCCTCCTTTGATTGATGTTTAGTGAGATTGACCTTTCAATGGGTCCACCCTTCTCATTGACTCCCTCACTCGTTATTCTTGGACTCTATACCCTCTAGCTAAAAGATAGCCAATCATACGCTTGTAGCCACTTTTTGGGAACTGTTGAAGGACATCCATTACAATAGCGTCCAAATCAGCTTCACTTAAATTGGCATATTGAGAAGCAATTGATAGCCTGTTTGTACGGAGTCGTCTTTTCACAGTCGATTCACTTACTTCTAGCATGGAAGCCATGGCACTGACATTAAACTTATCGTTAACGAACATTTCAAGAACCTCCCTTGGGATGTCAAAGGCTGGACGTCCCGGGAAACCAGAAAATATATTTTCTAAGTGAACCACATTCGACTGACTACTCTGTTGGATTTCCTCAAGGTCTCCTCTACCATAAAGAAAATCTCCTCGGCTTGATCAATAAATGTAGCTGGGATATTATATATAAGTGATGACGTGGAGAATATTGATCGCCCCTTCACATCTATATTTCAAATAGTCGGCACATTCTTCACTTAAATTTCCACTTTGTACATTTCTTAGGACTTCTTTAAAAAGTTCTTCTTGTGTGAGTGAGGACCATATCTTTTCCATCCTATTTGGTAAAAAGAAAAGTCAGATTGTTCATCTACATTTCTTTCATTACCTTCTTTAGGATCCGACTTGTATTAAAATTGGACCCTATTATAAAACTTAAGCTTAACTAAATTTTGGCTGTAAGTTTTTGTTTCAAAACATCTTTTTCGACAATTGTGGATAGAAAATTAGTGTAGTTATACATCATATGTGCAATTTGCTCGTACAGGCTTACTTCGTATTTGCACATTCTCTTTTTAGTACATGACTTGGCAAGATTGGAATGGAAAAAAATTGAGAGATTAGTTGCCTCTGACCTGGGCTCGCCATCTTGAATTTCCTCTCTAAAGGCCTTGTGGGAATCTTGGTTCTCAGTCCTTCGCAATATGCTGTGCCTGTTGCCGATACACTGTGCCTGTTCGTAATACGCTGTGCCTGTTCATGATACACTGTGCCTGTTCCCGATACGCTGTGCCTGTTCCCATTACGGTTGACTTGCTTTTTGTTGTGCCTGGTGCTCCTACAAACTGAATTTTGACCCTGATCCCGCTTTATACAGAAGTTTGGGCAGCGGCAGCTTGAAAGAGTTGACATGATTCAGGCAGAGCCTCCTTTATTTCTCTTCTCCACAGTAAAGAAAAAGACAAAGCGAGCCTCTGCTCGCAGGGTAAGGCTTAATGTGTTTTTCTACGGATTGAAGTAACATAGCTAACACTAATCATAGCATGGTGAACACCAGAGGAAAAGTTAATTGATGAAAAATGACATCTAACATAATGTTCTCCATCACTGTTTTTACTGTGATTTCACGGGAACCTGTGAGCCCAACAAATTGACCTGCTCTCAACGCTGATCATTGCAGAGGTTGAGGGTTCGAATCACGTTGAAGTCAACTGAATTTTTCACGTGCTAAAAAAAACAATTCAATAAATTCTCCATCAGGTGCCAGGATCATTTCTTCAAAGCGTCTCTTAACACCACTTCTGAAACATTTCTTTCATTTACTGTTATTCTTTTCCAAGAAGCTGCATTGCCTCAACATAATGTATTATTCTTTAATTCTTGATACCATAGTAGCTGGAGATGTGTCAGAAGAACTCGATTTTTTTGCATTAACTTCAAGTAAGTGAAAAGGAAAATATTTGTATAGGCTATTATGTATTTTTTTCCTTTTTTATGATGAACGAGTATCAAGCATTTATGAGTTAGTACTCGAGTATATAATGACGCCACAACTCTAATTGATCACATTTTTGTTAACAAGCTTGATAGCAAAATTATAAGTGGGAACATCGTATCTGACATAAGCGACCAGTATTCACAATTCTGTTTTGTTCATGGCGTCAAGGTGATTGCTGTAAATAGCAAAATATCAAGAAGAGATTATTCTCAGTTCTCAGAACATGATTTTGTTGCTGAGCTCGCTGAAATTAACTGGGATACCGTCGTCACCACGGAACAAGGCAATATAAATCGTTCTTTCTCTACATTTTACAATAAGGTAAACAAAGTCGTGGATAAACATGCCCCCTTGAAAACTCTGTCACAATGAAGAGCCAAGCAACTCTCAAAGCCCTGGATTACACGCGGGATAAGGAAA
>NC_090871.1:42581450-42588950 GCF_036669935.1 Montipora foliosa | reverse complement strand
AAGAGCAATTTCAACTTAAAGATTATAATAAATCATTTATTTATTTATTCACTTATTAATGTTGTTTTGGTGAGATTGCACATTAAGTCATTTGAAAAAGGGAAAGGGTTTCCTCTTAATCATTTTTGATGAATCAAGTTAGGAAAAAACACTTATGTGCTTGATAATACTGATCAGTCTGTGAAACTTGCAGTACTTGTAGATTTTTTTCAAATCATTGACAAACATGGAAAACTTTTAAAGGGATTTGCCTCCAAGTTTAACACACTCATTGGTCGAGGTAAAAGCAAAATTCTTGACATTATGCTTTTAAGCTACAGTATACATTTGGGTGGGTGTGTGTGTCCTTGGGTTTGATTGAAAGTTTAGTGTCAGTGGAGGCTAAATTGTATGTTCGAGATATTTTTAGGTAAGTAAGCCTTTACAGGTTGAAGCTGAGAGAGAGAGTAACCAATTCATGTTTTCTTGTTCTTCTATGGCGTGGTAACCATTGCCACTATAGGTCCAACAAACAGTATTGTTTTATTATGGTTATGTTGTACATTTTAGATGGATATATTTTAATTGAATTTAATTTAATTTCCTGGAACAGGATTTGGGTCATGCAATTTATTTTTCTCTTACTGACCAGGAAAAACCTGAAATTGTTATGATCGTTTAGCATGCCTTTGTAAAGTTTGCCATTTTGGTTACAAATATACCTCTCATATTCATTGTTGACCGACCACTAATGGCAACATTTTGATTGCATATAGGGGCCTTCATCAGTACTACCAAGACAGAATGGCATTTCTGTTTTGGCTTGCAGATAGCCAGTCAGTGGAGGGTGTCAAAGGTGGGAATAAAAAGGCATAGGCACTTAAGGCAATTGAATTGAATGATGAGTAAAAGATCATTTGTAAATCAAGAAAATCAATGAGGACATGGAACCATGTTTATCAACGATATCGGCAGCTAAGAAAAAAAAATCGTTTTGAAGACAACTCAAAAAGAGGGAATTAATGCATGCACTAATTTTGACTAGTTATTGTTCTTCCTTCCATCAATATCTACCAGTTAGCAACAATTCGCCTTTTCATTAAGGTGTAAACTTTACTTAATGATATGACTCCTGGGTTCAAACCATTTACAATTCGCCTTTTGTTTTAAATTTTGTTTGGGCATTTATAATATAGTTGGTGCCCATTGTGTGCTGAGAAACAAGCTTCTGAATATTCAATTTGCTAAGTACCATAATTGGAACAACAACAGCGAGGGGTTTCCAAATATGGTGCTGAGCACTGAAACATTCAACCAATCAGTTTGCACTGAATATTCGGAAGCTGTGAACGCGCGTTACACGTTTCAACCCTTACGGGTTTCTGGTGCAACTTTTCTATCTTATGCCTCTTTCAGTCTTCACAGTTCATTCTTCACAGTGGCCAACTACGATCGAAGGCAGTCAATAACTGCCTTACAAAGTGCAGCCAACAGTTGAAAAGGAAAAGGTAAGTTAAAATATATAAAACTCACAAACATACAAACACAACTGAAAGCAGAGATGTTTCCAGCTTTTCAAAATTTAGGGGTCCTCTGGACCCCTTCTTGAAAAATTTTTGGGGTCCAGCTAATTAATATTCAAGAATATTTAATGTTTGATCTTAATTGTGCTGCAGTACCCTTTCAGATTTCTAAATTGCACAAAAATAAAGTCTTATCCCTCCCCTCAAATATATACTTAAAATAAAATGATCAGTTTCTTTGAAACTGTTATGCCCATTGACTCATCGATCAAAATTGAGATGCATGGGCTGTCAAAGCTCCATTGATCACACCTGTATACTTCTCAAGGAATCCGTACGCTGTGGGAACTGTTGGCTCAAGTTGAAAAATGATCTAGATCTCCACTGCCAAAAAAAAAGAACTGAATCTCAATTTCACATAAAAGAGCATCATTTGTTTCAACAACACTTGTGGTGTAATTTAGGAATAAAAGAGTAAATAATTATAAGCGATACACCTTTCATTGTTGGCCCTTGACTTCGCCATGGCCAATGTTAATAATCAAGAGATTGAAAACTTTCAAGTTTCATGTTAAACATAAATTGAAACAAAAAATGGGGAAAAAAGGCTCCCCAACCCCGACCTCGCGTTATGGCTACTACCAACAAAATCAATCGACTACAAAAATCTGAAAATAACAATACCTTGGAATTTGAGGAACTCAATCATTCCTCTGCAGTGAGAAATAAGAATGAACATTCAATTTCACTGTGAAATATTCCATTGTCTTGTTTTTTCCTGACATTTGTAATTTGCATAAACATTCGATTTTTTTTTCTCCACCCAATTGGACCCTTTGTTCTAAATTGTGTGACCAAAGGAAAGCGAGTGCGTCACAGGACACAAACTAACTTTTGATAACTACCTAGGCATTAATAATAGCGAAAGAAATATTAAAATGGAAAAAAAAAACTTTTAGTTTGGACGTCTTGCTGAATAGAGT
Organism: Montipora foliosa; assembly: GCF_036669935.1. NCBI lineage: Eukaryota > Metazoa > Cnidaria > Anthozoa > Scleractinia > Acroporidae > Montipora > Montipora foliosa. The sequence goes on along the minus strand of NC_090871.1, from coordinate 42,586,465 downwards.
TTTCCTTCCGACTTAAAAAAATTATTATGGTCATTAATTCATAGGGATTCATTGAATGAGAGGCGCCTTCTCATAAAAGAACAGGACAAAGAGTTTTTTAAAAAGGTACGGTGGACACTTTCAGTTTCAATTCCGACCACATTGCAAGAAAGAGATTTTGAAAGTTGAGTAAGCTTAAAGGGGCTGTGTTGTGGTATTTTTGCCTTATTCAGAGTGAAATAGAGTCTGTATAAATGGTGAACCAAAAATAATACTTTACTTTCAGTACCATTAACCATAATTATCTCCGCTTTGAATGGATTTTTTTGCCACCTGAAGTTAAGAATGGCAAGGATGGAAATGGATTGTCTGATAAATTGCAAGCAATACTAGAATAGTAGTCACCTACGACCTGAAGTGAGAGAAGGTGCTATTAATGTCTTTCATTTGCACCCGTGCAGTGTGATGAGTGGATGAGTGTTACTGAAAATGGATGAGAAACGGTGTTGGACAAAACACTGACCCCCAGTCCATGGACTACCCTATAAATACTATTTCACACGAGTACTGGTTGTCTGTATGTAAGCCGTGTCTCAAACAGTGCTTCCCTAAGCCTAAACACCCATTTTAAACAGTGTTGATCAACAGTATTTAAGTCTAGGCAGCAATTTTAAAAAGGTTATCTCTCGATGACTTTATTGTTGTGATGGCCGATTACATCATGTAAGTGAAGTGAAACTGGTGCGGTTCTTGGATTCAGCTGCACGTCACCATAGGCACGAAAATAAACAAAGTATGTGCAATGAAAGTATAATTTTATAATCAATCCAGTTCTTTCAATAGTACTCATTCGAAATGGTATTCTTACGAGTTAGTCCATTTTAGGGTAATCCATGGACTGGGGGTCAGTGTTTTGTCCACCACCGTGAGAAGCATCTATTCCATGTGGTGTTTGTTGTTCTTTGTTATATTTTACTTTCCTGGCGATTAGGACTGTAATGGAATGTAATGACACTCAAATACCCACTTAGATGCATACGATCATTCGCTCCTCCAAATCAACTAATGGCAATTTTATGATATTTTCGATTTTAAAGGAGGCCACACCCGAAGAAGAATGCAACCCTGAGGTGAGTGCAATTTGAGTCGTGTACTATGATATGATTTGAACCTTATTGTGAGATTTGATCTAAATATGTTTCCGGATTGCATTGGACTGGACATGGCTGAACCAGATTAGTCTGGAATGGCTGGACCAGATCGAACTGGGCTGGCTGGACCGGATCGGACTGGACTGGACTTGGCTGTACCAGATCAGTCTGGAATAGCTGGACCGGATTGAACTGGACTCACTGGACCAGATCGGTCTGAAATGGCTGGACCAGATCGAAATGGAATAGCTGGCTCGGATCGAACTGGACTTGGCTGTACCAGATCAGTCTGGAATAGCTGGATCAGATCGAACTGGACTGGCTTAACCAGATTGGACTGGACTGGCTGGACCAGATCGTACTGGACTTGGCTAGACCGGATCAGTCTGAAATGGCTGGACCAAATCGAACTGGACTGGCTGGATCAGAGCGAACTGGACTTGGCTAGACTAAATCGGTGTGAAATGGCTGGACCAGATCAGTCTGAAATGGCTGGACCAGATCAGTCTGGAATAGCTGGACCAGATCGAACTGGACTTGGCTTAACTGGATCGGACTGGACTTGGCTGAAATGGCTGGACTGGTTGGCTTGGTCAAGATTCCCAAAAGAGCTTTTTTTCCCTGGAATAGGTGCACTTCATGTAAAACAGCATATGGAAACTGGGAGTTTGACAAGAAGTGACAAACACCATTGGTGTTTTTTGCTTGTCATACTTCCACTCTGCTTTTTTTTTGGCAGGTGACATTTGGTGCAGGAGCAATAACAGATTGTGTGTCATTAGAAAACACGATAGAAGACCAAGAAGATGAAGGTAAAAACCTATATACTCAATTCAATTTGCACAAGGTAGTCCAGCTATCTTAATTGAACACTCACTTCCTCCTTGTTGGTCCTCTTCCCTTAAAACAGGAATTGGTAAGAAAAAAAAGAACAAACAGAAGAAAAAAAAACAAGAGAGGCAAGAAAAACCATGAAGCTGAACCTCTAGAGAAACGAGTGAAATTAGAGAACAACGAATGAGCCGATGGAAATAATCACTTTGAAAACAACAGTGAATAAAGTCCCAGTATATAAATAGCATTTCTTCAGTACTCGGAAGAGTGGCCTAGCGCCATTTGCAACAGACTGGTCACGTGACTGATAGTTGGTAAGCTTGAAGCTTTATAAATTCCAGAAATGTAGAGGTCATGTTTGACCTACTCAGAATACAAATTTTGAGAGAGAAACCACTTAAGGTAAGATTTCATGATCAGTAAAATAGTTGAAAATTCCATAAAATCGTCTATGAACGAAAAGCTTCTGTTCTCCAGTTGAATTTTCCATAATTAGGCGTCAAAAACAGAGCTCAGATTCTTAATCTTACCAAGGGTTTAATAAGTGAGAGCAAATGTGCAAGGGTGGAAATTTTCAGACTTTAAATCTCCAAGGACAGCTTTAAAGGCAGTTTGAAAAGTTAAAAAAAAAAAACCAGGATTGGTATGAAATCAGCAGACTCATGATGTAAAAGAGGTCGTGTGACCAACTGTTGCAAAAGGCCCATTGTATACTTCGCTGTCTGTCAGTGGTAAATGTGAGGAGAGAAAAAATAAACAATAAAGTAGAAGACTAAGAGAGATTAAGCGAGATGTTTAAGCTTCTTTCGTGTCTGTTAACTAGATATATTGAGTGAGACAAGTCGAAGAGTGAATTTGCATGCTTTTTGTGACACAACTGTCTACTGTTTGCTGAAAATGTCCCGCTTAACCTCTCTATAGATGCGAATTTGCTTTTTTTAAAAGCTGTCTATGATGGGACAAAAGAAAGTTTCTTACTCTGTACTTCCCGCAATGACCAGATTGGACCTTAGAAAACAAAACAGTTAATAGGCCACTTCACAGTGGTACAATCAGCAGTGAGGTTGGAGTGAAGCTTGGTATGATACAGACCTCACTTTTATACACACGATTACAAGGCTTAGGGGAATCAATATTTGGATTTGTACGAGTTAATTTATTCCCTGGAGCCTCACAGTGATTCCCTTTGTTTCATATATCGAAAGTGGGTTACTGTGTTGCTGCAATGCTAACTAATCTGAATTTACATAAGAAATACAGAAACTCCAGCCTCACTTTCATACGATGGCCAGGACCTGAAGCGCATAACTGTAAAATGGTCTATTTTCTTAAATGAGTCAAAAAATTAAAAGAGGAATTATTGAAAAACTGAGTGCGAGCAAGAATGTTGTATTAAAATCAATGATGACAGCAGTGGTACTTTTTCATACTTTTTATAGTTTAATAACAATGTTAATAAAAGACGTTTGTTGGTACACTTTTTCTACACTTTCAGTTTGCTATATTTGTTTGTTAATGAATTGTGAAGGAACACTAAATAAAGGCTGCTCTGGCGTGCAAGTAGTTTCTTAGGCGTCATAGTAAGCATTTATAAAAGCGCACAAAAAGTGACGCTGCAAGTGATAAAGACCAATGCAAATCGGGAGAAAATCTTTTTTCAGTCTTTCCAACGCAAACATTAGAATGACTTAAGTAATTATTCGAGAAGATATGAATACCAAAAAAGCATTAATTAATATCAAAACGAGGAAAGTAAAGGCTCAATATATTACTACATCCCTTAAAACGCTTTACCTTATTAGTGTTAGAGAAAAACAAAGGTGTGAGGTAATGACCAAGGGGGTAGTTTCCAAAGAAACTGTGGTTGCAGTGTCGGTGGGGAAGTAGCATACAAAAATTTGGTTTTATCAACAGAGTTGATAATATAAATTGGCCACCGAACGCTTGAAACGTCAGCTTTTCGAATCTCTGTACGGTGGCCAATTTACATTATCAACTCCGTTGATAAAACCAAATTTTAGAAATAATTTTGTCTTACATTTTACCCTCCTTTGTTGGATATCTTTTCTAAAACAAAAAGACAAAAGGCTAACGATAAAACGGTGAAAAAACAGAGATAGTGAAAACCTTTAAACGCAACCGATTTCGGGCCCGATCTTTCATCCGCTGTGATGATCAAGTCACTCAAACTGGGGGCTTGACCGTACCAAGACTTTAATGTCAAGAGAAGAGTCTTAAGCTTGATACAATAGCTTACAGGAAGCCAACGAAGGCGGTAAAGCAAAGGTATGGTATGGCAAAATCTACGTGATCCTGTGATCAAACTGGCTGTAGCATTCTGTTCTCATTGGGGTTTAACGATGGAAGAATGCAGAAGACAAGCTACTACTTGAAATGAATGCATACAAACTAACGATTCGGCAGCTGGACAACAAAAGTAACTTCCTGATTTTAAAAGGCATATGAAAAGATCTTATTGACCTAACATAACATGATCATTTTAAAACCAAACCAAGTTCCGAGGTTACAGACTTCAGGCCATTGGCGAAATGAGAGAGTGACCTACAGACAAAAGAGATATGATTAACTGTTTTCTTCTAAAATTTTTCTACCGAATCGATCATACTACTTGGTGCAATAGTTTAGACTGCCCAATTCAACATTATAAAGCTTTATCTGTCCTGTTAAAAGAAGAGGATTCTGGTCAAGTCGTCAGCGCTAGCCACCATATTGACCACACTGCGGGAATGCGGCGCCCACGAAGGCATAAATTCTTTAACTCTAGAGACAGATATTATCAAAATGTGGATTCCACGTTTCAATATCAGGCTCTTAAAGTGCGGTGATATCAATCCCAATCCAGGCCCAACGAAGTTTCCATGTGCTTGCTCTGAGCCAAGCTATGCAAGAACAATCAGCAAGCCCTACAATGGGACGGCTGCAACTTGTGGTGCCATGCTAAATGTACTTATGTTCCCAGGACCGAAGATACCTGGTATTGTAATGCCTGTACTTTTAAATGGATTTCAGACTCTTTCTTTCCTGATTCAA
>NC_090871.1:42553950-42558950 GCF_036669935.1 Montipora foliosa | reverse complement strand
AACTTGAACAGAGGCGAGTTGAACTCCAGCTCCAGCTCTTATCTATGGCAAGCCAATTGTAGCAATATTCAATAAATGGATATTTCTGTTCAAAGAGTTCAAAATAGTTCAATTCAATGCATAAATTTATGTTGAATACACTGTTTTTTTGGTTTAACGTGCGATTTTGCATTTAATACACTTTGGTAACCTTCAAAATGATTGCCTCGGTTCAATTTTTTTTTCATTTCAAGAGCAAATTCTGTTTTCAACGATTTGTTGCACAGCAGTTTACCACTATTTCTCAGTCCTTCTTGATCTCGTGACGTCACGGGAGGCTGGAACACAGTTTGGGAAGCCATTTTAATTTTTGGCTTCATGATAGATCATTATGTCTTTGCAATCAGATTTTAATGCTGACGAAGACCTATCGAATTTCTTCACACAGTTGTGGACTAAACAGTCTTAACTAGGAGACTGCTCCTCAGACAGTTGTTGATCAAACAATTGGCTTGCTTCGAACCTTGGCTGAAAATGATAATGACTTCCAGGATACATGGAGCTCCCTTGCAAGTGCTCTTTATGATGTTTTCCAATGCTTGTGGAAGAAAAATTTAGATCTAAACAACAGGCCAAGTGGTGTTGCTCAAGTGTCAATTGCCTCCAAGTGCACAGGAAGAGGTGGACGTCCATCATTTCAAATTCCACAAGAACCTTAGAGGTTTGGTTTTTCGTGGCAAACAATAGCCGATATATTAGGAGTATCGAGATGGACTATCTACAGAAGAATTCAAGAGTATGGTCTAAAATGTATGAGTGATTTCAGCCTGATGTCTGATGGAGAGTTAGATAACATAATATCAGAATACATGAATCAGCACGGCAAAATAACTGGGCAATCATACATTACTGGTTACTTGAGGTCAAAAGGTTTGAGAGTACAAAAGAGTAGGGCAAAGGCTAGATCCTGAAAATGCAGCGTTGCGCTAGGGTGCAGTTGCAACACGAAGGACTTACCTCGTGCCTAGGCCTAATTCCTTATGGCACCTTGATGGGCATCACTCTCTCATTCACTGGGGGCTAGTTTATGGCTGCATTTATGGCTTTTCCAGACGAATAATGTTTCTTCATTGCAGTCCAATCAACCTATCAGAAACTGTACCGTACCTTTTTTTAGATGCTGTTGAGAAAGATAGACTGTGGCCTTCCCACATTCGTGTTGACAGAGGGGTCAAAAACGTTTGGGTTTGAGGGGCAGGTAGAGGCAGCTTCATTGCTGGGCCTTCCACCCATAACCAAAGAATAGAACGGCTGTGGAGAGATGTGTTTTGTTATGTTATGCACTATTTTTACTATCTGTTCTATGCTTTAGAGGATTCTGGGAACTTAAACATTGAAGATCCTACGAACTTGTTTGCACTGCATTTTGTTTTTCTTCCAAGAATTAATAAAGCACTTCACGAGTACCAGGAAACCTTTAAACAGTTGGTCTCCATATCAAATGGGGATGAATGGAATGCTTCATGATCATAATCCACTATCACATGGTGGCCTCTATGAAGACCCAGATGACCTGATATTCTATGGCCATGACCCACAGGGGCCTTCCCCATTTGAAGATAGTGATGATGTCACAGTATCTACAATAGAGAAACCCAATCAGGATGACGTTTTGCTGATTCTCAGACAGGAAATAGATGCATTGAAATCCTCTACAGACATGGTTATGGACATTTACATTAATGTAAACGTGTAATAAACCATTTCCCTGAGAGATTGCACAGAATATCATCAGATATTTAACTGAAAAGGGGCACAGTCCAGGGTTGGATAAAACCAGAAAATTTGGGCATGATAATGGTATAATTAGTCATGACATTTATAGCACAAAATCAATACAAAAATTATGTTTTTTAATAAAATGACAAGTCATTTGACGGGAGGAAAATAGACTTTAGGGGAATGGATCAGGACTAAAAAGAACTACATGTATTTTTGGTAACTAATGTCTCATCGAGAAATAAAGACAAAGGACAAAGGAATTAGGGTCTACCAGCTGGTATTAGCTTAATAACGGTTTCACATGCAATTCAAACTACTCTAGGGTGAAAGTAGTGTTATTAAGCCTGGGTTTCACTACGATTCAAGCATATAAAAGCAAATAAAAACAAAGAAAAACGTGTCCTGTGGGGCTTTAGAAGACAAAAGAACGGTGCTTTTACTTTGCTTAAGCTTGGTCTTATGTCAGTGTCTTTACGTCATACACTTGACTTCAGTCCTTTGTTTTCTGCTAATCCTTATGCTTGAGTCCTATTGAAATCCAAGCTTTACAGTTTGCCCTGGTAAAGAGTAAGTTGCTTAAAGGCTAGGCGTAATATAAACAAAACAAAACAGATTAAAATCAGTGCGAGCACTCTACCACTGAACTCCCCTATACTAGCTATTGACAATCCTTCATCCAGTTGTATTTACATTTGCAGTAAAGACATGCAGTCCTTGACTACATATTTTTGGTAACTGAGACACCCAGTGAAGAGTTACAGTGATATTAACCACATAGTAGATGCATAATTGACAATATTACCGTGTATTCAATCGATCTTTATTATTTTATTTTTATTTTATTTGACTTCGCCCCAACAAATGTGGGGCAGGGAGGCCACAACAGCATAACCAATTACTGTGGTCCCCAAAATAAATACTGAATTACAAAAATATTAAGCTTAATAGTTAAAAACAGCAAGTTATATCTTTAACAAGGGGTCGGGCCATATTACATTTAGATTTTTAGGATTGTCCGCGTTGTAAATGTTCAAGAGAGCATTTGTATAATATTCAAAAAGTTTGTTTTTAAATGAAGCGAGTGAAAGAGAATTGTCTCTAATGTAGGTAAGTTGAGAATTCCAGATCCTGCTTGTACGTGTAAAGAATGAACGCTGGTAAGTTAAAGTTCTACATCTCTTGGTAGTATAAGTAGTAGCATTACTGGCATGGCATGATCTTGTTACTCTTGTAGATCTGCGTATGGTTGGTAAAATGCTGCGGTCAATGTCTATAAGTCCATTTGTAGCTTTATATAAAAATGCCAATAGGTCCATCATCTCGTGCCAATAGCTTATCGGTAGTAGGTTGCACTGTATAAGTCTATCCTGGTATGACCATTCAGTTTGGAAGGGTAATATTAAGATGTATTTAGTTGCCCTTCTCTGGACACGTTCTATGCTTTTCATCACTTCGATTGATTGAGGGGACCAGACTTGGGTTGCATAACCCAGGTGCAGACGTACAAGAGCCAAGTACATAGTTCGGCGAGTGCTAGCTTTCCTGATGTACCTTGATGATAGACGAATAAATCCAAGTAGCTTATTTGCCTTATTGGATTGATGGTAAACCTGGTTAGTCCATGTCAGATCGCTAGAGATCCACACACCCAAATCTTTCTCAGCTGTTGTAACGTCTAAGACAGACCCGTTCATAAGATATTGATGCTCGGTAGGATTTCCTCTTTCTTGTTATATGCTGAGACTTCCATTTTTGCTGATTGAATTGGAGGAATGTTGATGTAGACCAATCTGTAAGGCTGTCAAGATCGGACTGCAGAGCCTTTGAGTCATCGACAGAGTCAATAAGCTTGTAGATTTTAGGAAATGGTATGGAACATCAATATGTTTCGACCTCTGTTGATTGACTGGGTTCTTGGACAAGGCGATTGTACCTTGGTTCTCGTCAAAAATCAAGACAGGGCCACTTACCTCACCAATGTCCTTTATCATTTGAGTGAGGTACATACCTTCTTGGACTGCTGCTGCCACAGCAATATACTCAGCTTCACATGATGATAGAGCCACTGTTGGTTGTTTCATTGATTTCCAAAAAATAAGGACCAGTTTTGTTCAAACTGAAACAGTACCCACTGATACCACGTCTGCCTTCTATAGAGGACGCCTAATCAGCATCAATGTAGCCTATCAGTGTAAGGCCATCATCACATTTTCTATAGCACAATTCAAAATCAAGAGTACCCTTCAAGTATCACAACACATGTTTTAAAGCTGTCCAGTGTCCCTTCATGGGAGCAACCAGGAACTGTGACAACTAAGTAACAACCCAGCATATGTCTGGTCTGGTGCATGTCATAGCATACACCAAACTAGCCACTGCTTCACGGTATCGTCTAGGATCCACAGGGACTCAAGCTTCTGTTCTAAAGGTGTAGAACAGGTGTAAATCTCTCAAGCACCTTAGTGATGTACCCCTTTTGATTCATCTTTACAAAGCCATCTCCTTGCTCAAAGTGAATACCCAAAAAGTATGAAAGTCTACCCAGGTCTTTCATATGAAACGTCTTCTTCAGCATTCCTTTAGCTTCAGACATTAGCAACATGTTGCTTGCTGCTATAACTATGTCGTCTACCCAGACAAGCATAGCAACAAATCCACTTCCAACATGTTTGGTTTTCACACAATTGCCAACAGGACTTTGAACAAAACTGTTCTCCAACAAGAAACAGTGTAGTACACGTGAACGGATAGAGATCCTTCTTGCTCACATTAAACATCACCTTTTGAATACGCTATTTATTTCTTTGCAACTGCGCGCGATTCAACTGAAAAAGATACGATAAACGATTACATAAATTATTCTAAAGGTAATGGACAGAAAAGCACAACAGAAAAACACAAGGCAGATACTTACAAACTGTGATGCGAATTGAAATAAGCCTCAAGGCTGCCGAGACCGGTGAAAACAGCGACTAACGCAAGTGTAGAACTTAGAACGGATGGATATAACTATGTAACGACCGAACTTGGAAGAGAGAATTATGCGTAATAACGCCGAAACAAACATATACCTACAAACAAACGTGCAAAAAAGACTACAGGGAATAATTACGGTTTACTAGTTAACACCTAGACAGAATTACAACGCATACACGCAGCAATACACACCTGACAATGAACAACGCAATCAACACATAAAAATTTCCTATTCTAGTTGCTACAACACGGTTCCAATTTCT
>NC_090871.1:42538950-42546450 GCF_036669935.1 Montipora foliosa | reverse complement strand
ATGCTTTCCTGCCATCGTCTCGTGCATCTCTCATCACAAGGGCAAGGCTTTTATCATCTAGAAATTGTATTAACTCGGCGAAAGTATCCACATCGTCAGCTGCAGTTATGGAATCTTTCAACTTTCGTAATTGCATATATCCAAGAAATTTGACTTCCCATTGCTCACATTTTTGTTCGTCCCCTTCGAAAAGAAGTCTGCCGTATCTTGAACTGGGCCCATAACCTGTCTCGGTCATGACGGGGGAAGATGTTTGTTCATGTCCCACACAACACATTAACACGCGAGGATTTATAATAAAACGAAAATAATTCAGTTACTGGAAAATTATAGATAAAGGATCGACATTTCGGCCATATCACACGGCCTTCATCAGGAAACTGCGGAGTCAGCTTGACTAAGCACGTCCCGTAATGCACGGTCCCAAGGGTGCGATAGCACGAACGGAAGCCCCCCTTTCTTGTTAAGAGAACGGCCCTCTACCCTCTCCCAAACAGCTTCTTTCATGCCACGTCTGACCCAGTTTTCTTCCTTGTCCAGGATCTTGACATCAGTTAGATCAAACGAGTGCCCCAAGCTTCGTAAATGGCTATAGACGGCAGAATTCTGTGCCTCGATGGTTGATGGTCTTTTATGCTGTCCCATTCTCGAGCCCAGTGCCTGCTTGGTCTCTCCAACGTAGGTTTCACTGCAGTTATCCGAAATGCACCTTATCCTGTATACCACATGGGAGATCTTATCTTTACGGGATTGTCCTTGACATTTACCAACTTCTGGCTTAAGGTGTTACATGGCTTGAAAGGGGTAGAAAAACCGAGGGATCTGAAGACTGACTTCATAGCATCACAAACACCAGTCACATTGGGATAGTTATCCGGATGTTCTGCAATCCACTAGGTCCAGTCCTCTGTTCTTGTCCCTGTCGCTGATGGTCGCGTTGCGAAGAACTTGATGCTTTCTGGAAGGCCCAGCTTGGGTAGCCGCAAAGATTCAATGCCTTCCTGATGTGTTCTTTCTCTACTTTGTCTGGATGGCTGATTAGGGTGTTGGCTCTATGGGTGTATGCCTAGCTTGTGTATAAGGGGGTGATGGGAACTGAACTGGAGGTATTGATCCATGTGTGTTGGCTTGCGATAAACGCTGGTAGAAAGAGATCCATCCCTGTTGATTTTCACCAGGCAGTCGAGGAAGGGTAACAGGTTGTTGTAAATTTGATGTTGACGTCCTGACTGTTCAGGTGGTCAAGGAATTTGCTGGTTTCATTTTTCTCTAAAATGATGAAAGTGTCGTCTATGTAACGAAGCCAAAGCCTTGGTTTCACGCCATTGTAACAACCAAGTGCTTTCTCTTCAAACACCTCCATGCACCGATTGGCGACAACAGGAGAAATTGGAGAACCAATGGCGCAGAATTTCCCTTGAATGAAAATATGTTGTAGTAAGGCAGATGTCCACGAACTCAACTACTTCCTCTATGCTCAGGCACGTGTGTTCAGCAAGGGTTTCATCCTTTTCCAGCCTTTGGCAGATCGCCATGATCGCCTCATCCGGTGGAATACTAGGAAAGAGTGCAGACACGTCATACGATGTTATTGTTTCCTCAGTGGTAAGTTTGATCGGCCTGAGTGTTCTTAAGGTGATGCGAAGAACAGCCTACCAACGGACGAGGGATGTAAGCAGCATGCTTCACTAAGTTGTACATAACCGAACCAATGCTGCTGACTATCGGCCAGAGTGGAATGGGTTCTGGCTCTGAAGGAGGATCTAACTTCCTTTTAAGGTCGACCTTAATGGTGCCCTTGGTATAAATTTTGTTGGCGAAAGCGCAAACCTTCTTCCTTGCTGTTGGTTGGATTATAACCGAGCGGTTTATAGGTTTTTTTATCATCAAGGAGAGATTTGCATTTCTGATCGTCTTCACGGTTGAGCACTACAAGGCACCTGCCACTGTCCGCTGGAAAAATGACCACATTTTCGTCCTTTGTCAAGCCATCTAAGGCTTCTCTTTCATCTTTGTTGAGATTTATTACCCGCGCTTTGCTCTTACAAAGGGTGTCACAAACTTTGCTCCTTAGCAATTCAGATTTGGCTTCGTTCAAACTTGACAAACAAATCACATTTTCCGTTGTGGTAATAAAATCGACCACAGGTAATCTATTCAGAGTCACCGCAAAGTTGCTCCCTTTTGCCAGTATTGATATTTCAGAATCCGACAGCGGACGAGCAGATGAATTCTTGACCCATTTAGCGGTCTCAGGGTCCTTCTCTTAACAAGAAAGGGGGGCTACGGTTCGTGCTATCGCACACTTGGGACCGTGCGTTACAGGACGTGCTGAGTCAGCTATCATGTGACACTTGCGTGACCCAAGCTGACTCGGCAGTTTCCTGATGAAGGCCGTGTGATACGGCCGAAACCTCGATCGTTCGTCTATAGTTTTCCAGTAAGTGAATTATTTTCGTTTTATTATATGGCTCAACTGGATGACTGATACAATTCATTGTCATATACGCCATGATTTACCTCATGGAAGAACAACATCCGGGAACTTTTATTGCGTCATACATGTCAATTGCACATCCATCCCACTACATGTAATGAGATTATCCTAACATTTATTAAAAGGATCTCTAACTACTTTTTTACAGAACATTTGCTGTTCCAACAACCGAAAACATACAGAAATAACAACTATGATCCAGACATAAAGTCTGAGATTTACTTAGTACCAAAAATTTTTTAAGAAATGCCATATCATATAAAGAGAAGAGCACTTCTGTGGCAGGTAATTGTAAGGGGTAAAAGTATCTTGCACCGCATGAATGTGGAAACCAAGGACAGGTTCTTCATCTGTGCCAGTCACAAATGTTAAGATGCTTGATAATGACAACCTTATACCACCTGAATAGAAAAAGATGCACAAATTTATTTTGGTTCTTTACATCCTTAATTAGTTATCTACTATTCTTTAACACTTTTTGTTTTATTACTGAGTTGTATTTTCTTTGGGTGTCCAAGGACTATAAATTCTCTCCTGCTTGAATTAAAGATAAATGCTGAAAACGTTTTAGTTTTGTAAGTTAAGAATCACTGTAAATTATTTATATTTCAATATCAGTACACACTAACAAGCTTGTATGATTCAGGAGGTCTCTGCCATTTATAAGCCCTAGAGGCTTCAAGGCACCTCCTTTGATCACATTAATGTATTGTAATTGAAAGTGTAAATATCACTATTAATTTATTAGGCAAATAAAATTAATGAATAAATAAATAGATGTGTACTACAGTCATTGGACATAAGTAACTGTTGACATGTTTATTTCGAATAAACCAGGCCATTGCATCTTCTTGCTTAGTAATAAAAGCAAATTATGCACAGACCTCTCACAGACAAACTTGAGTGGGTAAGAAGAATCATATACTTTCTCTGTAGTGATGTTGTCATGATACCACATTAGCTTAAATATACTACTTACTTGCTACTTCCGTTATGTATTTTGTAAATGCTGCATACACTGTGTTCTCCAGAGAACGACTGTTTGACCCTTCCAGACTAAATTCAGGCTTCAGCCACTGTACCAGTTGCTTCACTGTTAATTTGTGATCTGGGTTTCGTCTCAATAAAAGCAAGAACATTGGTAACTGACATGTATAACTTCATTGTGTCTTTAGAAAGGAAGAAGATTTTAAAATGAATGACAGCCATACCTCATTTAAAAAATGACCTTGAGCTCTCTTATACTCAGATAGTGCAAGGGCATAAATATTTCCTGCTTTACTAAAAGGGTACTGATTTTTTTCACCAAATGAGTTTGCACTTAATGCCATACTAAATCTGTTTACAGCTCAGTGACCAGGTCACACAACATATATTTTCAAATGCAACACATTAAGAGGAAATGTCCACTACAACGTAGTGAAAATAAAAAAGGTTGGCACATGATGAAAAAAACAAAATTCTTCATATTTCATACAAAGATAGCCTGTCATACTGTTAGAAAACGTGGTGGGATTTTTTTCTTGAAAGATTTATTTTAATTCCCGAAAATGACAAAAGTCTGTTCGGCCCCCGCCATTAGAGAAAACGCCACTATTTTAGCGTAAGATGCTATATTCAAATGAATTCCCATTTTCAGTTTGCATCGCTTTTAACCTCCACAACCTCCTTAACACATTTGTGCCCAGAAACTTCTTTTATGTGTCAACGAGTAATTCGAGCCTAAACATTCACTTCTGTGTCGAAACAAAAATCAGGGAAAGCGATGAAAAATTAGCAAAATTTTGCGTGGTCGAAAGTCCCGGCTCGGTAAAATAGCAGATCGCCCAAAATTTTTAGAATTAGTTAGTAGAAATGTTTGTTCTTAATGCGAATATACAAATTTGCGCTGCGCTTTTTATCAGCGCCGACTATCAGCACCCTCAAAATCGGCAAAGTCATTCATCAATCCGTCAACTTGTGTAAATGGTGTCACGGAAGTCAAGCCGTGACTTCTGCCACTTCTTTTCAGTTGCTGAAGATATCTTTTGGTTTTTTAATTACTGGCGTATTATGAATGCGATCGTAAGATTTAAAGGGCTTTTTTCACTTGACCTGACATGTAGAAAACATATTTGTGTGTATATTTAATTTAAAGTGAGGAATGAATAGTGACTTATCATCATCAATTTCACAGTAATCCTGCGCTTGTTTTTCATATTTACTTGGAAGCATCAAACCTAAAAAATAAATTATGTGCGAAATGAAGGAAACAAACTTTACGTTGTGGTTGTGGTAAAAATCAATATATATAATTTACTTAATCCAATGCATACTACTTTAGTCATAGCTGGTTACAAGTACACTTATCACTGAGCGTTTTTAATTTTTTGGATGTACGGTTTCCGGCGCCTAACCTTGATGTCGTCAACAGCGATACCAAAGTGACAACACATCTCTCTTAGGAGTGGGATTGCAAGGGTATTTAGTTTCCCTTTAGAGGACAGTTCGCAAAGTTTGAAAGAGTCAAACACAATTGGATGCCATGATGTGAGATCGTCAACCAGTTGGGATATCATGGTATCAATGTCAGCCTCATATCTTGCAGCTTCCATCACCTCGATTTCAGCTTCTTTGTCAGGGAGAGTTTTCTTTGACACAAGACGTGAAAAGAATCCTCCTATTTGATTGGCTGTCAGGAAGTCGTTACTGTGGAACATCCTGGTACCATTGATATCTTTTGCATGCATCATAGATCGAGCCACTAATGCCGGATCAGCTTTTTGCCCTGTCATCTCTCCAAGTTTGAACTTTTTGGTAAGATATGACCGTTGTGCAACAGTGAACCTAGTACGTCGAGGTCCAGTTACCTTCAGCGCCCAGCCAATATCCAGATTTCGTGCACTGGCATGTTTGGTAGGGGCACTTACGACGGGTACCGTAGTGGCTCCTTGTCCTTCCAGTGTTCTGCATATTGGACAGCAGCTTTGTCGTATAAGGTCTCATGCTCAAGGGTATATTGGTGCTTACCACAGTCCAAGTGACAGGCACTGAGGAATGCCTAATGAACTTTTTATACATCTGTCCTCCGGACAAGCAAAAAGGCTAGTCAAAGCATCTTCCCCTCCCGAGCCTGTGGATTCTTTTTCATCCCCTGAGGCCTTTGCGGAAGCAGTTGTTCGCCCTTTTATCGATGAAAAATTACTGTGTACTTGGGCTACCACAAGGGCGGGTAAAGCACCTGAACCTTGTCCAGAAGACTTTTATTGATACATCATGATCTTACCCGGACCAATTCCGTACGCCCTCTACACGTGAATCCCCTCAGCTGAATACCCTATGTTGGATAAAAGGCTTACACCATCTATCTTGAATGCTGGAGTTTCCACACTTGTAAACGGTTCACAAAGCGTGACATTTAGGGAACGCACTCCACCGAAAGATACCATGGCTTTGAACATCTGTTTCTGGTGTCTCTATGTCATTTCCTGAATTTAGGAAGACTCTTATGTGAGACTTGATGGTCGCTGCCATGCGATCACACGCACCCTTTCCTCCCTGTGGATCTGAAAAGTCAAGCCTCTTGAGTAAGATGCCTTCCTTTTGGCCTAATTTGCTTGAGCTAATAATGACGTGCCCGCAGTGATAGCAACGGCATTGTCTTGCCGATAGTAGACGGTTGTCAAGCTTCTTTGCAATCACTCAATGCAAACAACCTGCAATGATCTGCCACAGATGAACCCTCACAAACAAGCACCTGCAATTGAAAACAAGACTTCTCAGTTCTCTTACTGTTTAAGGATTAAAAAACCGAAAATAAACTTATACATGCTCTATTCTTAAATCAATTAAATCAATGGATAGAACAAAACCCACGAATGCTTCAACATCAACCTGCACGACGTATTTGTTAATTCACTTCTTTTATTGTTTTGTTTTTTTTCATTGATTCAAAGCTACAAGTTTCTATATGCCAGAAAAGTATGATAACAAGTTTGCATGCTTCACCAGCAAAACATTTTAGTTAACAGGAACCTCTAATTTTTGAGAACTTGGTGTGGATCTAAGTTAAGCTTTTGAAGCAGTGTATAAATGTAAACCACTGCTCGTGATAGCATCTCCGTTTACAGCGGTTTCTCCTTAGTGCGATCTAAATAATCAATGAGAAAACTTACCCTGTAAGTACTTTTAAGGTAGCTGTTTGCCACACGTAGGCCATTCTGCACATCCTCGACCCAGTGCATCCCTTTTCCTGCATCCCCAAGTTTCTCAGCTACTTCTGCTAGGTTGTCAAATGCCTGACTGAGCACCTGACGAGCTTATGTAGTCGAGCCCTTGAAGAGATTTCCTTGAAGATGCTGAGCAGATGGATAATACTCGCAACAATGTGCCTATGGCTCAACGCTCTGAAGTTTACACTCATCACAATGTGCTGTGTACTGCTGTACCACTCTCTCAGCGATAAGCGTTCTGAAACATTTGGGACCTTTATTGTCATTTTGTCGCTGAGTACGATACAGCGCTGGCCAAATGGCAGATCTTGCAGATATGGGGGCTCGTTAAACATATGAAATGGTCAATCTGCGAGGGGGAAACATCGTTCTGGTGCTCTTTCATGAAGTACTGGCATATCCTCTGCCATGTGTCAAGCAGTGACGTTTGGCTTCCGTGTAGCGGTATTTTGTAAGATCTGGACGTATTTAAGGAGAGTCTTGTAACCTACTTTGTCTGCCATTATCGATAGTATTTGTCGCCGTGTCGCCCCCAGTTGCTTGCAGCACCATAGCACTCGGAAAGAGCTGCCATGAGTCTCACATCTACGTTGCTTTCTGGGGAAAGCCTCCTCACTCGAGATGAACTGTGCCGTAACACGCCCGAGGAGGCCACCTCACTGAAACAAAGACTGAATCGCGAAGGCTTATGTCATAAGTATAACGAAAGTGGCTTGACCTGCTTTGCGTCGTGTAGTAGAGTTTCGTTCATGCACTCGCCTTCTCCCATGGAGTTTGCAGCTGTGATCTTAC